>NW_010973082.1:5646647-5839392 GCF_000737465.1 Haliaeetus leucocephalus
CCCCTGGGCCCCCGGGGGGGGGGGGGGGGGTAGGGGTGATAAAGCAGCTTTGGTGGCACCTGGCATCCAGCCAGGGTCAACCCACCACACCCATGATGTGATTACAGGTGAGGGAAAGCTGATCAAAGGGGGTAGTTCGTTTGCAAATGAGCTACCCATGAATTGCTTGTGCCACTTTGTGGGCAGATGTTCACTGGGAGGCACTGCTTACTGAACCCAGTATGATCTTAAAACAGAGAGTATTCTGCTAGTGTGTATCATGGAGACAGACTATCTGAGGAGTCTCCTGACATTAATGATGTTCCTGCCAACGACCTGCAGAATAACGGCAGTGATGGCATCATGAGCCCTCAGACATAACAGTTCGGCAAGGCAAACCCTTCCAGCACAATAGTGAAGTTCTACCTCCCCAGAGATATGGGAAACAAAAAACAAACTGCTTCTCCTTGAAAGCAACAGCAACATAAAACAGCACCGGTCCTCCCATCTTAATTGACTAGCTTGATTTAGCTTTTTTGACTGGATGCTGGGAAGGAAAAGAGATGGAGGGATTGAAGACATTTTGTGTAGTTGCATCCATAGCAGCTGCATTTTGACAATACCAGTGTACCAATACTGCTGGGCCAGCAAAGGGCTGTAGATTCAGCGAGTGTTAGGAAATAGGAATAATCAATCTATATTCAGTGGGATTGCTTTGCAAAGATTATGCTTGTACCACTTCTGGAGGAATTCTAAATTGAAATTATTCCTCTGAACACATACAGAAATGTACAACAAAAATTGACCTATGCAAAAAGCAGAACAACTTCTGAACCAAGGCCATAGAATTTGGTGCAAATGTTTTAGTTCAGGAAGATACTTGTAGCAATAAAGTACCAATGGAAATTAATTGCAGACTTTTAAGAGACTGCAACACATCAATAGATGCAAATTTAGCCCTCACCTCCTGGGAATCCTGAAACAGCAGCAACTTCTCAGGTTGTTCAACCATAACAGAAATTGGTAGCCTCAGCCCACGCTAATATTCCTCTTGCAATATTTAAGAAGTGTTATGCTACAGTTCAGGGAGATGTTTCAAAATATTGTCATGTCCAAATATGTTATTACCTCAACAGGAAGTCATTGTGGGTAATTTGGAAAGAAATGCTTTTCAGGAATTGAGTTCTATTACTGTATGAACACCACAACTACCAAATAGCCACAAACTGTCAGATTTGCTTCTAACGGGTTTTTAACCATAGCAGTGTTTAAGGAGAGACAGGCAAACTCAGTAACACTGAATCTTGATCAAGCCTAAATACATACTTTCAGTTTGCCACCATTAATGAACATGACATAAATTGAGTTCAATGTTCTGCTGTCTAATTTTCTTTAATAACTATGAGATTCCTGGACTTAGACTTCAAAGTGTAAATGGTATTGCATGCATAAAAAGATAAGCGTGGATGACTAACACGCTGCAGTTGTTAGCCATAAACTGAATTAAGTCACAGCTGCAAGAACATCTTGGCATGTCCATGCAGCTAGTCTCCACTTCAGTGCTCAGGTCCCCCAGTTGTCCAGCTTGCATGTAAACATGTGCATGTGCTCCAGCCTGGACCAAAACTGCATTATTTTGTTCACAAATAAATTTGAATGCAGATGACAGGCTCTCCCATGAGAGAGTATGGGAGAACACCATGACAGATTTTCAAGTTTGGGATTTTTTTCTGTTTTTTTTTTTTTTTTTTCTTTTGCCCCAAATGATTCTCCAAGGACTATCCCAGTTAGCGTGAAATCCAAAGTCAGCCTACATGAAATATTTTGGGAGTTACTTTTGAGCTGTGTGATCCATCTCCACTCTAACATGTATGGAATCTTCAGGCATACGACCATAGGTTGATTGCAAAACAGCATCCGAGTTGAGACCTTAATTAGGGGCTTGGATAAGCTGTTAGCCTAAACATTGATAAATGCAACAGAAGAGCCACAAGTAGGATGGAGTTCTGCTTTCCAGTAAGACCCCTGTATCAAATAGGAGGAGTTTGTGCTTTGGGAATTGAAATTCCCTGCTGGACAGAAGGATAGCACACTTGAGACCTATTTTCAGAATTTAGAGGCACATCGATCTTGAGCTAGACCACTGCACAAGGATGTATTTCTTTCCTAGTGCTGAAGGTCTCAGAATAATGGTCCATTACCGAGATACATTGAGAGAATTATTCACTAAGTGCACTAGGAGGGGAGTGGTCCTGGTAGCTGGAGCAAGGCACAGAATCAGTAGTTAGGCAGGTGCATGCATGTGTGTGTGTGTATATATGTTTAATCTGCAAACTGAAATATAAAGAAGAAAAGGTCTTTCTTCAGCTTTTTGGTATAGAAAATCTTAACTGGGGATTTGAATATCTAAACACTGGAAAGGAATGTTCTATTGCAGCTCAAAATTACCCATTTCTATAGAATGTGTTTATAGGCTCACTCAAAAGTCTCAGTTTTACTTCCATTACCTTCTAATCTTCTTCTTACTATTTATATGTGTAATTTAACTGGCAATTTGCATCTATGTTCTAAAAAATGTTTGTGAAAGGGTTTTAAATTGTTTTATACACAATAAAACTATTTAAAAAAGAAAACACAAACAACCCAAACTCTCCATATCCCCACCCAACAATGCTGAAAACTATTCAGAGTTTGGTTTTCTTCTTGTTGGGGTTTTTATTTGAGGTTTTTGGTTTGGGTTTTTGTTTGTTTGTTTGTTTTAATGTTGGCAGGAAATGCAGTATAAACCTAAATTTATATCAGATTCATAATTATATCTCCAGGTAGAACTTCAGATAGCTTTAAATCATTGGAGGTAGCAGTATTTTGTAGTTAGATATTCTTTATACACATTGCTATATAATGATTGATCATAATACAGAAGGAAATTATTTTAATGCTTTGGGGGTATTTTACATGAAATAGATACCCTTGCCCTTTGCACAAATAATTTCTATGCGATGAGCTATTCTTATTGATTATGACAGGGTCAACGTGAAAGAAGCAGCTAACAGATGCACTTTCTCCCCAGGGATGTAGTGCATGTCAAAATTATCATGCTGAGACATGCACTGGCCTTTCAAGCTGCTTGAATCAAACTTCATGACATGAAGTCTATAAAGTATAAGCAGAGTTCAATCCCATTATTTCTTCTATCTGATTGCACAGATAATACCCTCATATCTATTACAGTCAGACTAGGCTGATGTAACAGAGACCTGGCTCCTACCTTCATACATACAGAAGCCCAAGGAGATGCCTGCCATGCTCAAAACAACACGCTGATAACTAAACCAGAAACTGGGTAGTCATGGAAGCACATACGCTATCAGACTTAGGTACCCGTATTGCCTTATACCTAAGGCTGTGGAAAGTGAGTCAGTCACCTGAGAAAGACTCTATCCTCAGCACGTTAATTGTCAATGCAAAAGTGCAAACGCATTTAGAGAAAAGCAGTAACACAGCCTGGCTCAACTTGCACTAACACACTCCCGGTCACCTGCCCTAACACCATTTGCAGCAATCTGCAGAGCAGTACTCAGATTTTCTACATCTCTCTAATTCTATGTCACTGAAGCCCAGTTATCAAGCTCCATTAGTATACAGAAGGCTGACGTTCTCTCCATGCGAAATAATCCTCTCCTCTGCCTTGCAAGGGAGGTGAATAATGTGCAGCTGCAGTTTCGCTCTGGACAGCTCATTTGGTGGCACTTGGCTGACACCTGTCGACACGGTTACGCAGTCAGCCATGATGCAAAGCACTTACACTGGCAGTTTGCATGGGACTAATCGGAACATTTGTGATATTTTTTTTCTCCATTCACTTGCTACTTTTAATTACTGCTTGTAAAGCATTTCGAAGATAAAAATATGCTGAAAAAATGCTATGCGTTATTACCATCTTTGCTCAACGGCACTTGTTTTAGGATATCTGTCCTGGGTTACCCGATGAGGTAAGCAACAAATAAAATAGTTATCCAATTTTACCAGCTGCGAGAACAAAGACAAAAGAAGGATACAACATCTGGCACACAACTGAGAAAATACAATTTCCTGCTGACACCTTGCTCTTAACTGAAGGAGCCCAAAATTAGCAGAGAGTCTCAGGAGACCTATTTGCCCTTTCCCCTGAAAGATGATGTGAAGAATTGGTTTTTGACACCAGTAGGTGCTGGAACTGTATGGAGAGACTATTTCCTCCTTCTTTTGAGCTTCTAATTTTTTTTTTTTTAAACTCCTGCAGTTCATTCTTAGTGACCACAACCTGGTGCTCCGGACCAAAGACAGAGCAGTTTGTGAGAGCATATGGATGGGAAACTATTTTCATTTATGGTGAGGTCTGTTTACCACTGTTTCTCAGTTACTTCTGTAACAATGCCTAGATCCAGCAAGCAGAGGATCTACCTCAGGCACATAGTTACATATTGCACTGATGTATAAAAAGGCTGTCACTGGAAAAGAAGAGGAATTTTGAATGATTGGTAATATCATCTAACATTGATTTGACTCATGAAAGTACTCTGTTAAAATTCCCCAGGATTTGGAGTTAGTTACATATGTAACTAAAGCATTCAAAAGAGTAAGCTAGACAAATGCTAATAAGACACAGATTTAAGTCTTTGCAACCTAATGCTTAGAGGCTTTGCTCCCCAGTCACACTACTAAAGAAATATAGGAAAAGCCCATAGCCTATATATAGGAAATCTAGGAAAAGCCTATGCTGCATCACTGTGTAAAGTGCTATGCTTTAGATTAGCCACATCTTCCCTCTGTCAGGTACCTCTCTGGAAACTGCTGTCACTGGGCACCATTTGCTGGCATTTGGCAGTGGGGAAGCTGTTTGTGCAGCAGGCTATAACCTGCCTACATGGACTCTAAATGAGACCATGACAGGACTACAGACAGTACTGCTCAGCTTTCTTTGCTCTTCCCCCAGAAACTCCCCTGCTGTAAAAACGTATCTAAGGTGTCTGAGAAAGGGATTCTTCCCCTGTGAGCTGGTTACCCTTACAGAAAGCTTTGTCTGTCACTTATTTGGATTCATATTACAGAAAATATTGCTGCAAGCAATTTCAGCATCCCTGCAGAGCCTGCTTTGCTCCAACTCTACAAAGTAGGAAAACAAACACATCATTCCTGTTTATCAGCCAGAACACTCCAACAGGCTGGATCACTTCTTAGGGCCAGATCATCATTTGTTTAATTTGTCACTGCTCTTTTGACTTAAACAAATCTCTGCTAAGATAGATCAGAATTATCCAGTCTAGCCTTTAATGGCCCTGAAAGCAGTAATGGGTCACACATACCTACCCACCACGACATATGCTTAGATTTCAAAAAAATGGAGTCACAGTATGACAGAAGTAAACAGAAATAAGCTCCGTTGTAGAGAAAGAGCATACAGGATGTATGCACTGTCTAGCACATATAGTTTTGATATCACAATATATACACTTTCTTGGGGTTAAAGCAAAATACTGGCTTTTCAGCTATAAATGGATAGCCAAAGAACCTCTGAAATGCAGCAACTGCTGGAGTATCCAGCTGCAAGCAGTTACCACATACAAACTATAGAAGAGAGAGGGGATGGGAGAAGTAAGCCTTCATTCATTCATTCTACCTCATTTCTAAAGCAATGGGAGCTCAAGCACTCACAAAAATAAAAGAGGAGGACAAATTTTCAGGCCACAGGTGTTAAATTGCTGAAAAAAAAAAAGAAAAAAAAAGAGCAGAACAGGGACTTTCAGTCCAAGAATTAAAGAAAGCACACAACAAATAATAACAGCAGCAAGTTTTTGTAGACCGCTGACTGTATGTGTCTAGCTTAAAAGCTTGTAAAGCAGATCTCTACAGAGAGCTTATAGAAGTGTCTCTGAAATGCAAAATTCCAGGTAAATGCAAGGAAAGGAAAGACCTCATTAGCTACAAGGATCTTGCCCTACTGAATACATCTGTACTTTTAAAAATTACCTTTGGTAGAAGTAATATCATAGTTTGAGTGACTCAGGTTTTCATTACGCAGGAGCTTTACTGTGCTATTCCAGCAATATAAAGGCCTTAAAAGTAGTAAGGAATGCTGTCATACTTCAGAGGATCTCCTCCAGCTTTATTCTCCCCCAGTGAGGGAAAAAAACCCAAGTTATAAATAAGAGGTATTCCTGAATACATAGGAGTATCTTCATTACGTGAACCAGCCAACTCCACAGGTAGACAGGAAATATGTTTTGGGCATTTACTGTATCAATGTTACAGGTTTGTTTTAGCAGGGATCCCAGACGTCCCTTTGGAACAGTTTTCAGGAACATTAGGCTTTCTGGTATCACAGAAAATATTATTACAATTACCACAACAGAAAGACAATCCATTAGTTACTATAAAATCTCTACAAGTTGAGACCTAGGTTTGAATCCCAGCTGTGCTCGAGTTTCCTGTACAACTCTCAAAGTCATTTAATGTTTGTGCTGCAGCTTCCCACCTGTAAAGTTTTTCTACCCTATACCAGAAATGGGTTTTTATAAAAAGCATGTATTATTTGTGTGAGATAAGGAAGTGCTTATAGTCTTCACTTATGGAAGAGGACCGTATTGTGCTAGGCACTGTACCTTGATGATGATTTTTGTATTCTCCCTACAGTTTCTCAATGGCATCTCATTATAGTCACACGTTTGGTGGCAGTAAACACACTTGAGGCCTCCTCCCATTTTAGTCTGACAAAACTGTAAAAAAAACCCCAAAAAACCCAAAAAACCCCAAACCAAAACAAAAACACATTGACCTGTCATGTATTTTGCTTTTGTTTTTTTCCTTTTAGTTTGGGTGTTCCTGATCAAACTAAACAGAAACACAGAGCATCTGATTGATGATTTAATATTTAATTGCATCATTAGAGTTTCAGTTACAGCTATAACAGCATTGAAAGTTCCTGGGTTAGGTAAAACTCCCTCCTAGGGAATATCTGAAAAATGTACCCCTCAAAGAAAGCAAATGAACACTTTGCTTCATTGTAATTATTTTGTATATGTGGTATATTGAGCTCTGGTTGGGGAACCATAAAAATTACTAAGATAAGAAACAGGCTGTCAACTGAATGGAAATGTGGCTCTGGTGATTATTTATTTAAATGGTACAGTCAGACACTTGACAATAATGTTTCAAAAAAGAATGTGCCTACAACAGCGAGAAATGTCTTTTTTTTTTCCAAGTCTTGGCTTCCCATTCACAAGGAACCCTGAGGTTCCCAGACCTATATGTGGGGCTAGGAACCCCAACTCTTTTGCTCTAGACCATTGCCTGCCTTCTGGAGATGCTGAGAGAGAAGGGTGAAGCCAGCAGTAATCAGTCTTTGAAGTAGAAGAACACTACACAGAGAGAACAAGCTTCAAGTCACAGGAAGTCCTCGTTCAGAGGAGTGGTAGAAGGAATGGTTTTGAACTTGCCTCTGGTGAAACTGATTTCAAATAAAGCACTACAACAGGTAACATTTAACTTATTAAAAATAAGAGGCAGAATATTAATTTCTAAATTACATATGAACCGAGTCTCAAGCTCTCAGCATCTGCCCATTACATTTAGATTTCAGCCCTTGCACATAATTTAAAGTAATTACAGTAAAGATATCTAAATGCAAATTAATTTTATTGAACAATGAATACTTCAAGAAGGTGAAGCCTCACATTTTTGCAAGTCAGTTCTGATTTTATATGTTTCTGGAGACCTGAAGACTAACCTTTAGCATTACCAAGTATCCATAAGCAGTTAGAATTGCTGAGCATATTCAGGATACGTGGAAAAAATCTGGACATCCAAAATGTCACCACATGTTGGTGAACACTTGAAAGCCTTACCCTAATCAAACCTTAGCTCCTAAACAGAGGAAAATGAAAGCGGCTGTGCAGAAGAGGTAGAAAGGGGCAAGATGGCTCACCCATGCTCAGCCAGCAGAGCCAGATACTGAAGGCCAGGTTCTCGCTGCCCACTTGACACCCCCCTGCATCAGTTTTCCCAGCCTTCCTGAAACACGGACCACTGACAAATCATCAGGTTCACAAGTTTAGGTTAGAAACATTATGAAGGAGGTAGGCTGCAGTCGCTTACCGCAGCTTCAGTACCAGTCTGGGATGTTAGACAAGGATTTGGGACCCAGTTCTGTAGCTCATGCTGCCTCCCCTTTGTCTAGGGATTTATTTGAGCAGCATGCTGTAAGCACCTACTTTCAAACTTGTGCCATAACCTCACTCTACAATCCTTCCAAGGGTGACATTTTAGATACATTGTAATTGCTGCATTGCTACTGCAATCAACAGGGTATTAATGATTTCTATTAATATAATGGACTCTGAAGAATACAAGCTTTTTATTTTTTCTTATGGCAATGCGACATGTTATGCTACTGTCTTCAGAAGATGCACTGAGCAAGCAGAAACTGCATCAGTCAAAAATCGTCCTTCATGGGGGAGCTCTATTTTGAAACAGTAACCCGGGTGCTGTGTCCTTGAGGGACTCTAGGTGTAATCTCTGTGCAACTATAGAAGAAATATCGAAGGTCAGAGGCACTCAGTAACTGTGGGAGAGTTAGTGATTGCTCAGTGGCTAGGAAAAAAATAATTAGCCTTGCCAGAGATTTCTGAGGAAATCCTGATGCGTTATGGGACCTATTTTACATCCTGCCTGCTAAAAGGATTATATCATCTATCAGAGGTGGCTGCACTACAAACTTCCTTTTATCATACACACACCAAAGATCAGGTGAGAGGTTTAATAAAACACTAAATGGAACAAAATGCTGAAGAAACAGAGCTATAATTACCTCTGAAGCTTTTTCCTTTCCTAGCAGGAAGTCTTTTCATTACGCACAGGCTTTGCATTTTGAAGGCACCCAAGTCCTTCCCTGAACGATGTTAGATAAAACAAAACAAAAATTCACAAGTTTAACATGCAAAGGAAAGACAAAGCTTTCTCACCAAATCCTGCTTGCTTGTTACCCTAAAACAGCAGGGTTGAGAGGAAGTAGAAAAATCAGTTGCTTTCCCCCCCTCACGGCAAGGGTAGACCAGATCTTTACTTGGAGAAAATTGGCATAATTTCTTTCTAGTCAACCAATTAAAAAAGGAGAGCTCCAGAGTCCCAGAGGCTCTGATTATTTTATACTGTGCTACTGCAGACATTTTAGTCACCATGGGGTAAAGTTACCATGATGCATGTCCTTGTAGATATATTAATAGTGAAACACTAGTACTACAATTTAATAGGATTAGCTGAAATTGCTGTAATACATTTTACAGATGGGGAAACTGGGACACAGGCAGACTTAATTTTAAGCAACTAAATCCATATTTTGGCACCAAAGCAACCTGATTCTCAGTAGTGCAGAACACTTAACTCCCACGCTGCAAGGGGCTACAGTTTCCACTATTCATTTTTCCTGGGGGCAACCACACCTCTGACTCATACACTTTCCTGAGAGGTAATTCAACACCTAACAGCAGAAACTCAAGGCCAGAGCCCGAGCCTGTGTACATCACAAAAGAGATTCCCCGCTAAGGTAATATGCCTGCTTTGCAGGTAATTCCTACAGCTGCTTTATATAACCACACATTCTCTGTCCTGTCCTTGATACTGGCTTTTTTCCCCCCCTCTCTGATCTGTACTGGAGCATCTTTCTCCCCACTTCCTTCAAAATCCATGGACAAATACTTTCCTCCTCTAAACTACATTTGCTCCATTGGAGCTGATGTTGCTCCAGTGTAAAATTTAGGTCCCTGCTGTAAGATACTGTTCTTGTTTGTCTTTCCCTTTTCAAGGCATTTCTCTTATTTTCTTTACTTCTGTTCACTAGTGTTCAGGGGGGAGAGCAGCACCAATTCTCAACCCTGCTAGCATAGCTCTAAACTGTTAAAAAAAAAAAAAAAAAAAAGCTAAACACACCCCAGTTTCCCGGTTACAAACCAAAAGCAAAGCAAGCTTTTTCAGTACTATATAGCAAAGCTTACCATCCCCATTACATTATCCATTGTTAGATTTCTAGTACCTTAAACTGTCACAATTTGTGCCAGTTCTTGCATTGTATTTTTTTCTTGCATTCTTATGGAGGAAACTCTGAAGATGAATCCTGGCTGTTCTCTCTCTGTGCAAACTCAAGGAGAGCTCACAACACTCTGCAGGGCATGCTACAGCATTTTCATTATATTCTGCCCTCTCTTGGTATCTTGGCTGAGTTCTCTGGTATTCATTTTCTCCATTTCAAGAGGCCAAATTAGCATCTTACTTTCCATATACCACAGCCACTAAAGCAAATTTATTCTGCTGTTAAAACATCCATGTCACCTACTAGACCTAATTTGCCTCCTGTAGTCCCCCAACTGGAGGAGAATGTTGCATCTCTCCTAGTTTAGCAGCCTCCAAGCTATGGATCCATCACCTTCCATAGCACCTGACAGCTTGAGTCGAGGAAGAGCTTCTCACCCTTTGATGACCTCCTCCCCTGTCCTTCAGCAGGAGCCCTGCTGACCACTGGTGACCTATGTCAGTAATCAGCTCCTATGACAATGTGGATATATCTAAATTAAAAAAAAAAATATTACATCAGTACTGTTTTTTGTCCAAGGTTGTTACTAAACCGAATGCTTGATGAAAGAAATTAAAATCAAGTCTTTTGCTTCCACAGGGTTAACTAGAATGAAATCTGACAGCTCCTTCACTTTAGAGCCTTTATATCCCAGATGGTTAACAAACATAGTAAATAAGCTTACAATTGCACTTTTTCTTGTTGCTGTCAACTCTAAGCTCCCTCAAGATAGAGAGCAGTAGGTTAATTGTATATGCATTGCTTACCACCTCCACTTCTCTACCCAGTGCTGTGGGGGAAAGAAGAGAGGAGGTGCTGAGTCCAAGTCCCCCATCCCTCCAGCTTTTGCCAACATGACTCCCTTAGACTAGTGAAAAACCTGGGAAAACGTGGCAGGGAACTACACCCTCCAGAGGCACACTGCCACTCTACGCACTCGCAGCGGCCAAGGTCCCCAAAGCTGCCAGTTCCAGGTGGCTCAAACGCACTGTCGCTCACATCCAACCTACAAGCTGTAGAGCAGCCTGCTGAATCCTGATGATAGCTCTGCATTATCAGCAATTCAGCTCTGATGTTTAAATGTATTTACAGTCACGAATGCTACACAGTATATAAACACACACTCTCCTGTCAAGCAGTTAGAGCTAAACCTCCTACAAAGCAACAGTAGCATTTCATGCAAATGCGTATAAAGCTAAATGACATTTTTTATACGTGTGTGATAAGTACAGAGAAAACAGTAAGCGAGATCCTTCCTTGCAAGTGGCAATTAATGAAATTATCACAGATAACCTGTCAAAAAATGACAAAAGAAAACAAATAAACATTTACAACTCAGCAGTGATTGTTTAAAGCACTCTGCCTTGCGAGGATGTCTGTTATTTGTGGAAGAGGTAGGGGTAAGGAACTACTCCAGTACACAAAGCCCCCAGTACAGGAGCCAGCAGCTCCCTTTGAGCATTGGCTTTGCAAAGGTGGAGAGAACAGATGTTCAAGGCCACAATCACTAAGTCAAAACCATCAGGAGCTCCCACGGATGAAGGGATTTAACATCACATCAGTGCAGCCTAGTTCCCCCCCAACCTTTCGTAGTGAAGTGAGTGACCAATGTGCCAGCCAAATATGATTAACAAAGAATGGGCTTAAAAGTGGCTTAAGAGTGAATACAGAAATGCAGCATTTGGAAGCTTTCCAACAGCCAGCTCTAATCAAAAGAAATTACAACACCCGGTACACCCAGCGGGACAGTAACACATTATTCATACAGCTAGGTCACAGCCGTGTCTGAACGCCCCAGTGACGGTCATGAACTTCCCGTGGTCAGCCCTGCCCAGTTCTGCAGTGTGTTATGGTCTTCACACCTAGAAGGTCTGCATTCTTACAACATCGTCTTCATCATCTTCTGTCCCCTCCTGGTGGTTTTTTGCCCTGTTCTCTGGTATTCATTTTCCCCATTTCAATAGGGCATATTAGCATCTTGCTTTCCATCTACCACAGCCATTAAAAGAAATTTATTCTGCTGCAAAACATCCATGTCACCCACCAGACCTAATTTGCCTCCTGTAGTCCCTTAACTGGAGGAGAGTGTTGCATCTCTCCTAGTTTAGGATCCTCCAAGCTATGGACCCATCACCTTTCACAACACACCAATTCAGCCTGGTCACCCATAATTATTACCAGGACATTAGAAACAAAAGTTTGTTCAGGAGTACCACAGGGTTTAATGAGGTGATGCTGGTTTTAGGAGGTTTCTTTTGTGTGCTACTGCAGCACAACAGGAAAGAAAAACAAAACAAAACAAAACCCCCCATGCAACACAAAGAGGAGAGACCTCTGACACCAGATTCTGGACTGTTACGAGTTACAGGAAAATTACAGCCTTTTGTGTGCTTGGGGATCTATCCCATAACCCAGAATTCATCCACTCTCAGTTCATAGGATACTTCTGACCAAAAACTGAAATTTAACCCTACTTATGTCAATTAACTCAGCTAAAACCAAACCAAAACCAACAAAACAAAAAACACAAACACAACAGACAAAACATTCTTGAAGTGCACAGCTCATGCCTTTTATATGAACGTGGTCTGTATTCCTTCAACAAGGACTATTGTGGCTTCCCCTGCAGTGACTCTCACCTGCCACAGCAATAGTTTCTCAAGTCCTCAGTTCAGCACTGTAACAGAGGCAGAGCCCATGGTGTTTTGGAATAGGGCTACCCCAACAAAGGACTCTTCAGTATTGCTGTCTGGGGGATTCTCAGTAAATTTGTACTTGTGTATGCGTCTCTTGAATTCTAAATTTGTACAAACATGAGCAGAGTCATTATAAAGTGCTTAGGGATTTTCAGCAAATCAGAAGGCTGGGCTAGATGAACTTACCCTAACCCTTACAAAGAAAATTCACTATTCTAGCACCAAGTACTATATTGTCTATCACACATCACATTTCACTATTGCTTCCGTACTACTTAAATAAATCACTGATTACTTCATATGTGTGAAATCAGATTCTTTACCTCTTTAATTTCCAGAATAGTCATAATAGAAAATGTGTATCATCATCAAATAACAAACAAGCAAATCTGTAACTATAGAACTGCCTACAAAGAAGTCCTTATATACTCTCAAAAGGAAATCTGAAATTCAAACGCCTGAGAATAAGAGAATATATTGTTTAAAAACCAACTAATTAACAGAACAAATACACAAGAGAGAATGATACAGAAGAATATAAGGTTTTGTGAGCTCCCATTTTACCACTAGCATTTTAACAGGAAAAACATCCTAATTTAGAAGAGACCATAACTTTGACTTCTCCAAAATGTTATTTGGGAATTTAAATTGTTCCTTTCAGCTTTGGAAAGAAATTGCCCAGAGTTTGGTCAAGAACTTACTAATGCGATTTGAAATACATCCATTAACACTGAGGGGATTGGTTCAGACTCCAACAGCACAAAACTATTTTGAGCCACCATTGCAAAGCCAATGTCACTGTGCTGTTATTAGAAGTCCACCAGCAGCCTCAAACCATACTACAAAGTAATGGTGATCAATTGCTTGAAAATGCAATTTTTACAGAAAAACAAATCTATTGGTCAGAAATTTTATTAGAAATACGGGTGACACTGTCTGTATTGCGTTATCTATCCTTGAGCTTTGCCAATGATTCCATAAATCACTCGGGAGACGCTTTGTTTTAAATATTGTGATGGTTGCACTGTCCTCAGCACCAGAAGTACAGGCTTCCACTTCACCTCATACCAAAGTGTTTTGCTGGATGAGGCAATACACAAGCAAATTAGTTTACAGCTTTAGCGTGTGAAAAGCTGTTAAGTTTCCCAAAAGCTGTGAAGCCTTGTTAGAGGTGCACTCAACACAAGGGAAAAACTCTAAAAAGCAAGAGTACTTCATTTAAAAACTTCCACACACAAACAACACAGGCCTGTCATCCCCTCCCAGAATTGTCGTGCTTTTGTTCCATTTTTAAATCAGATTTCACTATTGCTTTAGAAGAACATTTACACAGCAAGAGATCATTGTAACAACATGGCTTGAGAAAACATGCTAAATGTGTACAGTGAAGCAGTTTGTGCATGCTAAGAAGTCAACTTGAAACACACTAAAGCTGCTGTAAGTTCTCCATTATGATAGACACATACCTCAGCCTTTTGAAAAACTGCCAGTTTTCATCCTACAAAATGGCTGCTCAGCCTTGAGTCTAGGGTTTTCTTAAAGTGGGCTGCTGCTGTTTTAATCGCAGTGGTTCCTATTAGCTTAAGTGGAATGCTGTTACAGTTATGGAGAGAGCTTAGGCTCGAGGGCTGCTGCTTTATAGAGCCTCACGTTGTGCACATTATTACCCAGATATGCTAAAAAGAAGAAGAAGAAGAAGAAAAAAAAGGACAGTTTACATGAGTCAGTGCTTTCCTCCCTAACCAAAGAAATGCAGCTGAATACTATCCTCTCTCTGGAAAAGTACGATAACCTTTTTGAAATTGAAGTGCAAACTGGAAAAGAAGTTGGTTGAAGGCCAACACATAGGCCTGCCAGACAGCATTACTACATTTTGGTTCTCTGATTTGCTAGAGACACTGTTTGATATTGATCTTTTGTTTGAACTTCAGTTTCTAATTTGATAAAATGGTGACAGGAACAGCAATAGCAAACATAAAGCAACACCCAAACTTCTTGATTGTTCCATGCACTCACTAATTTCCCAGCACATCATCAACAAAGCAAATGCAATCACACATACGCGCCCTCTTCCCCCTTCCTCTTCCCCAGAGTATCCTATGTGTTTTCAGATTTGATTACTACAGGTTCAGAAATACCTGCTCCCACAATTACCATTTATGAGGCATGCAAGGCATTTTTTTCCCTATAGGATTTGAAGTAGATGTCACCCATATTCTATTTATTTACCTCCATAGAAAAATTTTCCACTTTCATCTGCTTTTGCTTAAAAAGATGCAAAGAGGAAAGAGTCTTGATCTACAATGGGACTTGATGTTTTTAGTGCACCTAATTAAACAAATTCTTCATTAAATAAGGCTAGAATAAAACATTGGTTTGATAGCTGAATCAGGGACCCAATTAATAAAATATCACAGAATTTTTGGTGTTGGAAGGGATCTCTAGAGGTCACCTTGTTCAACATCCCTGTTCAAGCTGGGTCACCTAAATCAAGTAGCCAGACCATGTCCAGAGAACTTTTGAATATCTCTAAAGTTCCTAGGTTCCCATTAAGAACTTTTAAAAATTGCCTGCTCTTTAGGGTGAGCAATTCATATCAGATCTGCACAGACCTTGCTAGGTCATCTTTTGATTTATCTTCTCGCATATGAGAAAAGTAGTTTGAAAGTTAACATTAAAACTTCATTGGCAATGATTTCCTCCTAGAAAGAGTATAGTGTAAGCACCTAAAACTCCATCAAATAGGTGAAAGATGGCACAAACGACATTTCTGAATGCACTGGGAAAACTCCAAATACTTTAAATGAGACTACTTCAGAATGAACACTGCCTCAGGATGTTTGCATCACACCACTCTCTGGTTCTGAAGTTTTGTTTTTATGGATTTTTCATCGCTTGCCTCAGCCTTGAGATTCTGTAAAGAAACTTGCTAGAAACTGAATTTTAAAAGCCTTTGCGATTCTTCCCTTTAAAACTTCTAAAAATCAAATCTCCTTAATCCTGGAACAGATTTATGTATAATTTATATGTGAAAACTCAAGTCACATACACTGACTTCTGTACTTAAGGCCAGAGTAGTAACAGCATTACTTTCATTTGTAATCTAGTTACACAGAGTAACAACGAAAAAAGGAAGTCTGGTAGCATCAGCCACTACAGCTGTACGCAGTTCTTTGCATCCCTATCCATCAATCAAGCACCAGAGAGAAAAAAAGTTAATGCTTACAGAATAAAACAAACATCACTGCCATAGTCCTCAGAGCTATCACCAGCATAATGCTGGAGAAACTGCAGGTTGATTTGCAGCACGGTGCAGATGCTAGCTGTTCAAGGCATCAATGGCTTTGTAGATTCTGTACTGTACATGAAAAGAGAACACAGGAACCCCTACTTGCACAATTCATCTAATATCTTGCCTGGATTTAGCACGTCTTTAACAGGATTCCAAAGTTTCCTCCTTTATTAAAAAAATCCTTCAGAATGGCAAATTACAGATTGCAAGCTGAATACAAACAATGGAACAATTAATTTACACTTAGCTAGGGAGAATCTACAGCACCAAAGTTACTCCCTTTGAAACTCAAACACCATTAGGTGTCTTTACTAATTCTAGTTATCATCATAATACCAAAAATAGACTAATTGATACATTTGCACAGTGCTATCTCAGAATGCAAATAATTTTCATTAAATTCCATCTCTATGAACATACCTGTAAGGGCTGCAAAGTATTTCTCAGACAGTGAAGTTTAGCTGGATTAGGAGCACATAGAATGGAAGAAACTAAATTGTACACAAGCATCGGGTAATATTCAAAAGGTAGTCAATGCATTGACAGAAATACTATTAAAATAATAGTGTGCCACGTGTATCTCAAGGAATTCCAGCATAATACTTCAAAATATCATCACAAAATGGCTAGTTCTGATTTAGGGGCACAGTTTAAATATTCAAAAGGAAGGAGTATATATCCAATGGCCTAGGGACTGCATTTGCAAAATACCTACTCACCATTGCAAAGACATCACAGCAGGTGATCTAGCAGTAATGAAACAACTGGATGCAAGGAAAGAGTTCTGCTACAAGTTGACTAAGGCATATTCTACAGCATTTACCAATTACCTACACAGGCCTCCGAAGCACTCTTCTCTGCAGGCATAAAATCAAGAGCGCAGCAAAACAACTTAAACTTGCAAAGGCACATTAAAGCAGAGCTCATAAAAACTGTCTGTCAGAATCAAGATGTATGCACATGGGCAAAGGCCACAAATCAATCTAGACTGCACTATCTAAAGGAGAGATTTGAAGGAATTTGAGAAGTAAGGAAGATCATTAATCTCACACTTGTCAGGCCACAGAAGTGCATGTGATTCTGATTCACATTAACAAGATGATGTAGGCAAGAGTCACTGTCCATGAGTCTCCGGAGGGCGGGTCCCTAAACTCTACCTCCTGCTTCAAGAACTGCTTAAGCATTTTATGTTGAAGAGATTTTTCATGTAAGTAGTGGTAGGAAGAGAACAGCAGTCTATTACTCCTCTGGTTCTCCCAAGAGTGCTCTGCTCACCCAGGTATAAGGCAACGTCTCCACTAGATTGCTCTCCCACTGCATTTTTTCCAAACAGCAGCCCAGTTTACACACGAAGTCCTTCAACTTACTTCCCTTCACCTCAGTTTACTCCCTAATCTGCCAGGGAGGAGACGAATGTGGTAACACCACAACCAAAGCAGGAAATGAAAGAGCAGTACCATACAGAAAAATGGCTGGAGAAAAGCTGCAATTGCAAGGTGGCAAGGTTTTAAACAACACAGGAAGCCCTCGAGGGCAAGGGCAAGAAAAGTAGGAGGCTTGTTTGCTGAACAAACTGGCACGCTAAAAGAGGTAAGTCCAGGTCATTACAGCTCAGTAATTGACTTGCTTACCAATAAGTTTTGTTTGAAAACCCTGGTATTTCTTTGAAGTATAGTTGATTCTTTCTGATACTTGCAGATGGGTATACTTTACATAGAGGTTTAGCAACCATTTATGATGTATGGCCTAAATGACAAATGAGCAGGTGGAGATGACTTCATAAATCATTTATGATACATTATGGCCATTTTTACGCTACCATAGTTTGCAAAAATATTAACAATAAATGAATGTTGATAGAAAGGTTGTGGGAATGTTTGAGTGATTTTATTGTATTTATAATACACAGTAGTAGTAACATGAAACCAGCTATCAATGGTTAATAAATGTTTTAGCAACATATGTTATAAATTATAAATGGGTGACTATATATGCCATATAAAATATGCATAATGTTTTCAGATGTTTGCTAATCGTATGCTATAACTGTTTAAGAAACTATTAATAACAAAGTGACTAGACATATAAAAGTTTCCAGACATGTTCACGAGACAATTTCTAATTAAACAAGTAAATTTTAAAATAAAGTAAATGCAATTATATTGGTCTCTGACATACTGTAATTGTTTAATAAGTCTTTCATTCTAAGCTGCATGCAGATACTGCATACTCTAAATACTGTATTTTGAAAAAACACTACATAGGAGAAACTTTCCAATTGTTATTGTCTGCTGCTGAGAGACTTCTTAATTCCAAACATCTATTTTTAAAGACAAAATATCTTTTTCCAAATAAATATTTTAATGAAAGGCAATATCATGATTTTTGTGGAATCTTTGCAGGGCAATAACACGTCTGCTTCTGAACGTGCAGGAATTGGTAAGCCTGTTCTAATTACAAGAAAGTTCCTATCATAATTGAAAATCTCTGCATTATTACCATTGTTTCTGAGGGTATTTGGAATATACAGATGTATCCATATAAAGAGAATACATCAATACCTAAAAGGTGATTAAGTCAGAAGTACTATTTTAAGTTTTTCCCTTCTTATGTGTCAGTAAAGGAGAGAAATCAAGATCCTCACAGCTGGTAGAAATGTAGTTGTTCTCAAGTTCACCACAGCTAATGAAGGTAGCCTTTTATGCAAATGTGACACAACTAGTTAAAAGGAAACAACATACATTCCCTTTCATTTACATTTATAATTTGATTTTCTAGCATTTTGGGGCTGTGGAAATACACAATATTCATTATTGCTGGCCCAGCTGCCTGAGAAACAGAAAGAAGTTACTACTCCTGACATGGAGACCAACTCACATTTTTATTTCCTAAAATTAGATCTCTTTCAGGAATAGAATTGTTCTGAAAAATGAAAATAAATGAGCTAAGAATAAGGGAGAACATTTTATTTCTCTAATGAGGAATGTGAATACACAAGACTTGTGCACAGCTCTCTCCAAGCCCACAACAAATAAACTTGCTATTCAAAATGGAGCCCAAGTCCCTTTACAGCTCATGTATCATATTTTACTTTATAATAATTCAGTCCTGTTACAGCAGTGCACAGATTTGACTCTTTCAAAATAATTCTCATTGCCCTCTGTAAAGTTTCAGTCTGTATTCCATGGTTAGTAAATACTACACAACTCAAGTGTATAGTTGTCAAGCCCATCCACTTGGCTCAGTCTGGACTCTTGTCAGCAGCAGCAAGAAATTACTCCAGAGGCTCAATACCTTGGTAAAGTTTTGATTCATTTTCTGGGGTGAGTTTATTCTCAAGAATGCTTTTTTCTGCCTGCTCTCTAATGACACTATTACCTGGAGGGGGACAAACTTCTGCAATAATTGGAGCAACGTCATAAAACAGAGCCTAAATTAGCTGAATTCAAATAATACAGCAATGGGGAAATTGTTTACAAGCATAAAATTTCATTCCAATCTGATCTATCGATTGTACACTTACTCCAAATTTCAATTAACCTACTGCCTGCAACAGTACTACAGAAGTACTTAAAACTAAGCGCATGTGTAATTGTTTGCAAGATCAGGTCAGTGATTCATCTACAATATTAAGCTGTTCAAAATTGAAAAGCTTGTGCGTGTCTATTAATTCCAAGGGCTCACACCATCCATATACAATTATCATCTATGCCTCCCAGTTTGTCTTCACTTAGTCAGTGAAGAACATGCATATTTACATAATTTAAATGAAAGCTAATGTATCTTTCACATTAAAATGATACCAGCTCTGTATCCTCCCATCTGGATTAGAGCAGGCAACTCCATTCATGTTCTATTTATGAGAAACCTGCTCAGAAAAATGACAGGAAGAGAATCAAAAGGGGAAGGAATGGCACAAAAGGAATATTTTGCACCTGCTCCCTCCCCCCAAAAACTAGATCTCTGAATTAATCTCTCAGTTTTAGACTAGCACAATTTTATTTTGCTTGCCTTTTTGTCCTTAATTTTACACCCTGATATGGCAATAGAAATTCTTCAAAAAACGCAAAAATCTAAAAAATAAGGTTGTCTCAGAAAGGGAATTGTTTCCTGCTACTTATTTTCCTGACAGTCTTTGTACATAATCTAGATTGCACGAAGCCTTCCTCTATAAAATTATGAGAGTTATCAATCCCCAAACTGTAGCACTGAACAATTCCCAGGCAGAAGAACGTAAGTGAATTCCAGATCACTAGGACTAAGGAAAATAAAGATTTCTGCCACTGATATACTAGCAGATGTTGGGTTTCAGATTTACTCTGTAGGGCCACTGAAACAACAACAACAAAATTTGGGATGAAAATGGCATTCAGACTGCTGATGTATCTACTCTGGTCATTTGATTACATTCTCTTCTATAGATTTTTGTGATATTTTTCAGCACCCCAAACATGTTAGCAGATTGCTGAGGAATCAATTAAGTGCCCCCTGTACCTACAATTCATATCACACAAATGAATAATCCACTCGAGAGGAGTCTGCATTTCCCCGATCAGTGAAGTGAGCATCATAAGCCTTCTCCTAACTTACAAAGCATTGCAAAGTTTAACTGTAATTTTTAATGTGGACTGAGAGCATCAGGCCAAACATATGTGATTACTTACAGTTTATTGTTAAACACAGTGATCTTCATGTACTGAACATTTTATTTGAAAATTAAGAGAGCAGTAAACAAACAATGTTACTGCTTATTGCACTCGTAATTCCCAAACTGGTAAGAGGATTTCTGTCCAATTTCAGTATGCATTTATTGCATGTTTCACTGTTCATCTAATCAGAACGGGGAATCATTTGCTTCTAAAATAACCACAAGAAAAATAAAATAGATATCTGAGTAGGATGACTATAAAAAAAATTTCCCTGGCAGCTCCAAGAGCATACTTATCAAGAAAATGTTAGGTAACTCCCCCATTATATCAGCATCCAGTTGGCAATAGAACCACCTTACACTTTCCATGCCTCACGTTTTCCTTTAGAGGACAGCAGGGCACTTCTGAAGTCTACCATAAGTTTCTGTACATGACCTTCTGCAGCGTGAACAGAACTCAAAGCAGATGGTGATAAAGTTACACAGAACATGTAAGTTATACTCTGATCTGGAGGTCAATCTTGTTTTCAATAGCTGTTTCAGCTTCTCACGAAAAACCCATCCACTTCTCACAGAAGCTAATAGGAATCTTTCAACTTGTTTCCACAGGGTCTGGATTTATCCTCAGTTTACTTATTACAACACACAGCAAAAAAAGGACCACAGCATGCTGTAGTTTTAATGGTCTTCATTAAACATCAAAAAGCAGATAGTAAGCAATAATCTAACTTTTACCAGTGTATATTCTGCTATACCAGTACTACAGAGTCTTTAAGACATATTCACTATTGCTGTATGAGGACCCCTAAAGCAGCTGAATACCAAGCCATTTGGCTACAGCAAACCTAGAAATGTGCTATTCCCACAAAAAAACCCCACACCAATCACCTGGCTACGGAACTAATGGCTAGAGATGAACCAATGAAGATGACCAAGAAATTCTCTCCTAAAATGTTCCTCAGTTTTGAAAATGATATCTACAGTTCTGAAGCTGTCTTCCACACAAATCCTTCCCAATAAGAGACAGAGGTAAGTATTCCGTACTTTGCAACAAAAATCCTGACCCCAGTAAGCTTTGCCACGGGAAAAGTGCAAAAGTTTCCAGGAGGTCTACCAAGGTCTGAGCTATGCTAGCACTATTGGATTTACAGCGAGAGGCTCAGCAGGATAAAAACAATAAATGAACTGGATTAGATTAAATAGTCGGACATCCTCCCTTTTGAAAAAGAGAAAATAATCTAATTGAAAAAAAAATTACAAAATAAATGACATACCCTGGGCACAGTCCCAGCAGAAACTGCTGAGGCTGGTCTTTTGAATCCTTTCATTTCTGCAGAAGTGGAATAATTTCACATTTGGAAGTATCTGCTAGCTTCTGGGAAACCAGATTAATTGCACAGTCCCAGCTTCAGGATCAAAAACATTCTGATGTTACAGTACATGCTTTTTTTTTGGATTATCTATCCCTAACTGTTCAGTTCAGATAAAGTTCATAAACTAGAAACTTTATGCCACTTTTTTTTGAAGTTGATGCTCTGGAAAACTTCAAAACCAGTAAGAAGTTTCTTTTCATATTACCATTGTTACTCATGTTTCTTATGTAGCACCTAGGGACCAAGCAAGACTGATGGCAAATTGTGTCAGGCACTGCACATGCACAGCAGTGCGAGTCCCTGACCCAAGAAGGTTATAAACTACAGTGCAGAAACACAACCTGGGCTTGAAGTGGTAAAACACACAGAGCAAATACCCCAACAAGTGTCATATCTGCTACATTTTTCACTCTCAAGAAAAGTGAATGGTTACTAGGAGCATATAAGTTAAAGAGACGGAAGGGGAAGATAGGGAAGTGGGTAAGATTTCTTATCCTGTGGATTGCAGGACACAAGGCATGAAAGGAGAGGGAGATTGAGTGCAAGATAGCGTAGCATAGGGACGGAGAAAATGCAGACAAAACTGCAAGAAGGTTTCTAAGCACCAAGAGGGTCCCTGCTTATTAGTTTCAGTTCTCTTCCAATTTTCTTGTCAAGTTCATCCAAGGAGAATAAGGAAATCAATGCACAGATCCCAATGCTCCTGCAGCATTTTTTTCCCCAAATTCTCAGAACCAGATGAAAATTAGTATGGTTTTTGTAAAAAAAAAAAAAAAAAAAAAAAAAAAGAGTATGAAATTGTCTCTAAATTTTTAACCAGCACTGCAGTGTCTTTGAGCAATTGCCTCAAATTAGACTTAAAATTAACCTTTCATAACTCCAAGCTTTGATAAATTCCATCCCATTCCGAGTTTTATCCATAGTTCTTTATTTTAGCCAGGGGGAAGGGGGAAGTCCAATCAAACTACCAAGTTGTCATTAAAGAAATTGCACTTTTTTGATTCCTCTGCCTGTCTGGCAAGCTCCATAAGTGCTCCAGGCTTCTGGGCGATCATCTAAACAAGACTTCTGACCACCTAAGATTACTTGATGCATGAACTTTCAGATTCCCTTACAGAACAAATAGCTATGATTACCTATAATAAACCTAAATCAAACAAATGTTGCACATTAGAGCTTATTCTTCCCTTCTCATACTATCAAAACACAGTGCAACCAGACAGCATGCATCTCCACTAGCAAAACAGAGAGGCTGGGCAACACTAGAAAGCGTTTAATGTTAATACTTGGGCTACCAATGGAATAACCTGTGAAGCTTTTAGTTTACAGATACTAAGGCCACTTGCTCATCTTAGATTGTAAGTTATTCACCCACAGAGAGAAGAAAATTGTGCTATGGATAACACGGATGTCTAAGATATCATCATCATTTAAAGCCAGGTTTTCAATAAGATTTAATTTTGGCACTCAGTACACTGAAAGTTGAACAGCTAACCACTGCCTTGTAGGCTCCTTTTAACATTGTACATGGGTCAGCAGGAGACATATTCCTAGAATTCAAGGCTTAGGCTTCAACAGCTTCTTTTCCACTCATTTAAGTAGCTTCATAGCCACTCTTTCAAGCCCCTTAATCCTCCTTCCTCCCCTTTACCATATATCATAACAAAACTCACTCTCTTCAGGGTACAATGCCAAGGTCCACATTTCCCCAAGTATTGGTCATTCCTCAAACCTAACCGCTTGTTTTCCTTCCATATCTCACAGGGCTAAAGCCAAGGAGGCTTTTATGCCCTTCATAATGTAGTTCCTGACCCCATACAAATCTCTCCCTTTCACCACTACTGATCAATACAACACTAAAGGTGTCACTGCTCATGTATTTGTGCAAACCTGCGGCTGACCTCATTGCTGTTCCATTCCCCTTTGCTCTAAGAACAGTCCCCTTAAATCAATTATTTATCAGCTCCACAGGGACTTCAGTAATAAGTGCAATGAGATTTGTGGCTTCTGGGCCAAAATGAAATCCCATAACACACAAAAAGTTTTCTGTTCATACCTCATTTTCCAATTTCTTTTGAAGTCCCTACAAAACAGCCAAACCCTTGAGTGAACGAAGATTTAATAGCTCTTTGTCAGCACTTACTGAAATCATCCCATACACAATGAGAAATCCAGTGCTAAAGGCAAGAAGATGACATTGCCTTCTCCCTAAGTGCCAAGCCAGCTAAGCCCTCAGAGCTTTATTTCCAACTATCTGCAACACCTCTCTACTATCTTGTTATATTCAGCTCCACAAGAATTCTCACATGTACTTTATTTCTGATGTGTTGTCTCAGATGCTGTGAGTCCATCTCCAGAAACAATCTAAGTTATCCATGCTGGACAAAATACTTTATATTTTGTTCTTCAGAAACGTTAGCAGAGCTCAACATTTTTGCAAGGAAAAACAATTCAACAGAGAGAAACTTTGGTACTGGGAATGAGGAGGCTTTTAAAAGATTCAAGATAGCATGCCAGATTCCCCATTGTATTCTTCCATTTCAGTCTGGTTGCAGTAGCAGAGAAAAAGGGTCTCAGTGGTCAATTAGGACTCTTATCTATACAACCCCTATGTGAGAAACGTATTCTTATCAAAGTCTCTTAGGCACTGCTGTACTAGCTTTGAGCAACCTTCAGGTATAAACAATACCTTCAGTCAACAGGTTGTCTACAGCAAATATCCATAAACAGTTCAGCAGCACAGAGAACTACAATTCCTGTACTGTGTACTGAAGGAACAAACTTCTCTCAGCTGTATTGAGAGGTTTTATACATTAAGAATTATAACAGGGACCCTGGTTCGGGTAGAGGGGAACCCACCAAAAAAACCTGAAATAAACAACTCCCATGTGAATCCCATCCCGGATTTTTTTTTTTTTTTTTTGGAAACACTGAGTTGCAGTAACCTAAAGAGAATTAAGGTCACATCAGCTTTAAATTCCAGCAGTACATTAGACCCACACAATAAAATTCCATCCTTCACAGGGTGTCCTCCAGCATTCCCCAGTTGTTCAAAGCAGGAATTTGGAAATCAGAACACACTGTTTCTTTAACTCCCAGCTACAGTGTTCAGGTGGTACATTCACCCTACCAAGACATTAAAAAAAGACTAGGATGAACCCTATTTTGTTTGCTTTATCTGATAAATACAATTGACTAGGGCGGTCTGATGTTTTGTTTTATTTTTATAATGGCAGCATATAAACAAAGAATACTAAACCATACAAATACTCAATTTTAATCTGTACTTCAAGTGGGCCTTTGACTTGGCCATCTGCTCCATTTCCAACTTCATCTTACTAGCCTTCCTCACTCTTAAGAAATATAATCAGACATTTTTAAATACACAGATTTCTCCTCTGCCATGAGATTCACTTTTAATAAACACATCCACCTGATCTCTTGTTCTCTGTGTGAACACGAGGTATAATCACTCTATACATGAACATCCACACTGCAAAACATCCACAAGACACCTTCTGGCAGTGCCTGAATGGCCCCTTCAAACTGAGAGTCCCACCCCAGCCTGGGGCAAGAGAGCCCAGATTACATAGGGAGATTAAACTGAGATACTATATGGACAGGGTAGGGAAGCAGATTTTGGTAATGCTTGCAAAGACAGAAAGAAAACAGGATTATTTTCCTACTCCTTCACAGATGTTTTAAGTGGCTTTTTTTTTTTGCCACAGTTAAACAATATTTTGCCTCTAAAACTCTGTGGTGAAAAATTAACTTTAGGCCTCACAGCAGAAGGGAGAACAGGGGCTGAAAGGATTAGCAACACACGCTGCATGGCTCACTGTGCTTTCGACAGTGATCACCACAGGTAGAGCTTGCAGGGGAAAGAAGTCTGACATAAAACTATGTGAAGAATATATATTAACGTACTTGGCAGACAGACTAGTATTATGTTAAGATGGAAGAATTTCTTTGATGGAGACAATGACCGTGGCTTTGGAGACTAGGGATTCAGTGGATCAAATGCCATGGCTGACAGCATGGAATCCTAACGTTGAAAAGCAACTCCTGCAACTCCCATCCCATCACCAGCACAGTCTCATTTCTGCGCCTTATCTTAATCCAGTTTTATTTCTTCTTCTTTTCTTTGCCCATTTCTTTAACAAGCTTTCTGCCTTTACCACTAGTTAGGATGAAAGTAGTCAGAAAAAAGTTACGTTTCACATAAAAAAGTGAAATTTCTTCCCTTGGGAATTGAAAGGCATCATCATCTGGCAAATCTTTAGCTCTCCTTGCTTGGTAATCTGACAAATTCAGAGATTCAGCACAATCTAATTTAAAAACCCCAAAGCCATAAACAGCATATATTAGCACTGGGTAATTTTGTGAAGAGAATGGTATATATATATTGCTAGGGAAAAAAATACCACTCGGTGACATAAAAATATCATTTTGACCTCAGGGTCAAATTTTCAAGAAACTTCTAAGTTATTGGGAAATTCCCAGAAGTGTTTGGCTAACTAACTCCCACTGGTTTAAGAAAAGCTAGATACACTTAAGAACTGGAGCTGTAGAAACCCAGGAAAACTGCTTCCAGCACATGTTGTCATAGCTTATGTCTGGGTTTACAGAGTGGTTGCTAATATCATAGCAAAGCAGCTATTTAAAGCACTCTCAGCAAACTTTTTCCTGCCTCTGCAAGAACACACACTTACCTTACCATCTTCCAAAGCCACATGAAATAAACCTGATTATTTTAGAATCAGTATTCCAGTGTTAACTGGAATATTAACAGTGTTAACTGGAAATTAACAGCTGCTGCTGCCGAATGTAACTGCAACAAACAGGCTCCCCCACCCCCCCAAAAAAAACCCCACCGGATTATCACAGCTGTTTTGCTGATTCATCACATGCCTGAATGCAACATGTTTCTAGACCAGGTCCCCTGCAGAAAAGGTCTGTGGCGTGCAATAGAAAGTGCTGCATTTATTGTGCACGTTTAAGTGCGGGCTGTAGAGTTCCACAAAGATTCTGGCAGTGCTGTACAAAGCACCCTGTAGGGTGGTGTAAAAACCTGGAAGGAAGCGCTCTCATCAAATTCCATAGATCTCTGACACACAATACAAGGAGAACCCATGGGTTTAATTCACAGTGAAATGTGGAATTTATCAAAAGACAGTGAAGCAGTGGAGGGCTTAAAGAAGCAGCATTTTGTCCTGACACTGATTCACCTCCACCACCCTTGCTACACTAGCCGTGCTAGAAATAAGTGAATTTTTCGATCAGTACTCTTTTCTTTCAGTTAAAATACAAATTCGTTTACTATAACAGTCTAGAATACAGAATAAAAGACAAGTTCATTATAGAATTAAATACTCCATATTTATCTATGCCAGAGAGAATGTGTGCTGCTCCTGATAGACTTTAAAACTGTAGTGGATTCTAGGACTAGAGTCCAACAGGGGATGACAGCGTATCAAATATTTGAGGCTTTTGTGAGAGCAATGAACAGTGATACATCGCTTTCATCTCTGTCAATAAAAACACAGACAGCTTTGATGAAGGTCTCAATATAACAAGCAAGGGTTAAGTAACAACAAGCTCCCAAGTTGGGTACATAAGGCATGCCAAAATTTTTTAAGAAAATCAGCGGTTTATCTAACTGCCTGGTTAGTGACAGCTACAGTGCTCCACCACACCAATATTTACGCTATTACTGAAACACAAGGTAAAGTCTGCTAAGGTCCCAAGCAATAAGTAATAACAGATAGTAGAGATGCTGCACTCAGACATCCTAGAGACTGAAAGGGTAATCCATTTAACAAACTCTTAATTTGTGAATGACTCCATCAGGTCAAATAAGAGAGATTAAGCATAGATTGTTAATAAATTAGTTATAGCATAAAGCATTAGAGACACCCTGGCCTTTATTAATCTTTTGCCTTAAGTGATTTGCAGCCTTTCTATATCAGTCCTGTTAATTTAAAAGGTACGAGGTCTTGTCTTCTGTCCTAGCTGACAAAACATCTCCAATCAGTTTGGTGCCCTGCCCCCTGCCAGCTCACTTCAGAGCTTGCTCTGTATATGGAAGAGATCTTAGAGAATCCCTCTGGCCAGTCTCTTCATAGGCTAGTTATTAAAAGTTACACTTTTTGTTCAAGCATTTTTGATCCATCAACTTGTCCCTGCCCCAGTTGTGCTCCCAGCAATGGGAGAACCCAATTGTTCTGCCCAATCCTTGAGGAATAACATTATACAGCCTGCAATTTTCTTTTCTTTCGCAGGTCAAAATTTATTTTAGATACAGAAAATCACTGGTGGAAGTTCAAATGAGAAAAAGCAAAAAACCCAAAAGAGCCTTTCTGCTAGAGCATATGTGGAAAGATAATGAAGTCTATGAGATTTATTTATTAAAGCCAGACTGGTGTAGTGCTGTAATCGGGTGTTTTATATTGTCTTTTGCTGTAAAAGCTGCTCCTTATGAGCTTTCAGCAGCAGGAATGGTAGTCAGCTCCTTCTGCTATGTAAGCTAATCTAAAAATGACCAAAGTTAGTAGTTCTTTTTTAACTTAACCTCCTTACTGCATTGTGGAGTTTGATTTAGACTTAGTTTAGCTTTGAATATGTCCCTTCATAATTATAGGTCACTGTTTTCAGGCTTGAGTGTCTAAATCAAAATATTACAGCAAAAAAGACACAAATAGAAAGAAAAAAATTCAAATGTCTCATAATGATATAATTGGGCTGTAGCAGCATGTTGCATTGTCTAGTGCAAAGGAAAAAAATTCCATTCAAGGGCAAAAAAAACCCAAGTCATCATCTTTCACCATTCAATTGAAGAAATGTATTCTAAATATTCTAAATGTAAGAGGATTTCAAATTATATTAAAGCATAATGAATTAAACAATATAACTAGAGAGAGGAACTCATTGCCACAGGTATCTCTGAAGCTAAAGATGTCTTGGAATCGCTCAACTAGACCTGAATGTCTCCTATTTAGTAAAAAAAAGTTACAAAATAAATTCTTGTACACATAAAAAAAGATGAGTTTACAAGCTAAGAAACCAAAAAGCATTAACCAAATAAAAACCTTAAAGGGTGCAACAGAGACCGATCACTTAAAAATCTGCTGAGATTATGGTTCAAGGTTCGTTTATTTACAATAAAATTTGGGGGGTTTGCAGCAAAGAACAGGTTTAAGAATCAAGTGAATACTTGACTCTCAGCTCCAAGGAATTTACCAGTATGTTTCTTTTTCAATACCAATGTTACAAAAACATGTTTGCTGTATACACTTCCAACACAATAATGTTTCTAGGAGAAAGCAGGGCAATTATGCCCTTGAGCAGTTCTGCAATTTCATATTTAATCTTATGAAATACGCTCTTTCAGTTTAACAAATCATCTCTAAATTGCCAATCAAATCACTCCAGGAAACGAGACTCTCCATCTCACAGACTTGGAAGAAGTAATTTACCAATTAAAGCCAAAGAGAGAATCACAAAAATAATTTAGGAAAGCTTTCTTGGAATATATTCCTTTAACTGTGTGCAAAATCAAGAAGAAAAAAACAACCTAGTCATTATTATCCATTGAACCTCCTGTAAAAACAATACACAAATACCCCCTGTTTAAACAGCATAATCAAGGCTGCAAAGCCAAACACTCTAAGGTCAGAAAAAAAGCCAGAAGCAAGCTGACCTAAGCAACCATAATTCAGCCCCATTGTGTGGCTGCACTAGTCTACAGCCTTTTGAAGAGACAGAGAACACATGTTATTTTAACAAACTAACTTAGGCACACGTATTGCCTGGTGCTCCATTTCTGAGCCACCGTTCTACTCTGTTAACTAGTGCTGAGCGCCTTTTGAAATCCCTTAGAGGTAGTCTGCCTTTGTATTTCATGTTATAGAGCATACCACCCTGCATTCAAGCACATAGATTTTGTTTGCAATGGGGTCCTAAGTGTTTTGGTAAACCAGGCTTCACAGAGTCGCCTATGTGGAAAATGAAGGAAACTGAAGCACCTTGTCCAGCATCCTACCAAAAATGTGGAAGAAGATGCCCACACATTTCACAATTTTAAAGTGTGTTCACTACTTTCTCCTCCTGCAGCATCTACATAAACCAGCTTCCTTCACTAGCCAGCCAAAGCATTCCCAACCTGTTCTTCTCAGGTGGGCACTCTGTCTCAATCTGTTTGCCCAGAGATTTCCTCATTTCCTATTCAGCTGCTAAATCTGCACAGCAGATGGCCTAGAGAAGAACATAACAACATAGGAACCAGCTATCACACTTCAATTTTGCTGAAGCTTTCCCAATTTGTGTTTGTCAGAAAGGCTTTAGTTTATTCATTTCTTCGTTCTCATCAATACCTTGTATGCACAAAAACTGTTATCTGAAAATCATTCATTTAAAACTCAATTTCCATGCAGAAATGAATCTTTTCAGCCAATGCTATCCAGACTAGCAGTTAAGGAGTGTCATCCTGCCATACCAAGGCAACGACTGGCTCTGCAGGCACTGCTCTGGTCACGGGTGCCTGTGATTAGAGAAAGGGACATGGCCAAGACTCTGCAAGAGCCAATTGCTGGCCATTTTGGCTACCACTGGAGCTCATTAAAACAGCTTTAAGGAGAGTAAATTCAGCACCTCCAGCTGTGTCTAAGTAAAGTATAAAGATGACTCAAAGCCGCTTTTCTGAGCTGCACAGTACAGTCCTCCAGCCACTACTGAAAATTTGCCCTGAAGACTGTAGCAACATACCCAGAGCTGCCTAAAAAGGCAGCTAAAAATAACACCATGCTCAAAGTTAAATTTCTCTGTAAGAGAAAAACAAGGATAATATTGGCAGCATTAGTCCTGTCCTTTAACAGTACGTGCCTGAAGGGCACTAGCTATCTCATTCTTCAAAAGAATGAATTTCTCAACCCTTTTCTTTTGTAGGTCACTAAGCATGTCCTACCAGGCAAAAACTAAACAAGTCAAAAGAAGAAGCCACAGTGGCCAGGTAGCGTGGCCCACACAAGCCACTTTCAGAGTGGGAATTTATTGAAGAATCTTTTTGTAAAACCCTCCACTACACCTGAGTAAGCATGAGGCACATACAGTGAAAAATTCTGGAATATCTTCTTACTGCTTTCCCTGGACTGGCATTGTTTTTTGTATGCCAAAATTCAACTAATTTACTATCCAAACCAGGAAGAAATAAAAATAAGGTTAGATAATTTAAAAGTCCCAGCCAAAACCTATAAATTCCATATGTGAAATGTGGTTTCATGAGCCAATTTTGCTTGCAGGCTCTTTGTAGTACGTTACAGATAGCAAGACCAGAACTCTGCACTGGTTATTTCAGGTGCTGTTCAAGCACTGAACTAAAAAGATCTTTGACCCAGAGAGCTTAGACCCTTCTATGCAACATAAGGTAGCCATGAGGTAGATACAAGAAAGCTGAAAAGGGAGCAAAGAGAAACACTAAAACATTGGTCAGAATGGCAAGAGGTCCCCACAGTACCTCAGCTAACTGACACATGGAAAACTATATGCATATATGCTGTTTGTTGCTCAGTATTTTCCTTCCCAAAGAGCAGAATCCAGTTAGAGAATCCCTTGGTGTACTTTGACTTCTCACACAGGACCTGTGCTGAGGATATGAGATGCGATGCACCTCAGTCATTCAGAGCTGACAGCTCTTTCACCAGTTAATACAACTCAAAGTGCTGGCAACAAAGGCTTTTTCTTGTCTGCATAATTCTTCTTTGGATAAGCACCCTTCCTCTACACTCCTCACAAAGGCCAAGTACAAGGGCCTACTTGATAGTGTTTTGCCTGAAAGGAGGAAATGCCCATTCTTTCTTTCCTCAGTATTTAAGGAGTCCTAAAACACGCAATGGACAAAACTTCTTGATACTACTTAACATCAGGCCTGCCCCAAAAGGCAGAAAACCATTGGAAGGATCACAAAAGGAGAAGTAACTGCTACATGGGTAAAGGTGAGGCATCAAATATACTAGTGGGATGCAGACTGAAAGCAAAGGAGATGGGTTTTTTTCTCCTCCACAAAAGATGCAGGTAAACTCTGGAACTCTTCACCACAGAACACTGTACATGCACAGTATTCATTAGACAAATTCCTGGACAAAGAGTAAAGACCCAAACTTAAGTCTAGCTACAGTGTCCAGAAACCATTTACCAACTATGAGGTTTGGTCTCGGTTTAACATCAATTAAAGTTAGCAATTAGCTAGAGCTCATTTGTTATTGATACTGTGATTCATTGTATCACCAATATTGTCTAGTTGCCATGACTGGTAATTGCAGCACTAATCTGCCGGGATAGCTTGAAATGAGTAAGTCCTGAAACGCATATGACGTGTTTTGAAGTGGAACAAAGGAGATTTATCTTTTACTAAAAATGCCCCAAACATCACTTTCTATGCAGAACCATAAGTTCTCCTCAGAAATAGTGATAACTGAAAGCACTAAAAAGGCAGATACTTGTTCAGAAAATTGCAAAGATGACTAGCAGCATTCCAGTGCTTTCACTCTCCCTTCCTATGCATCACTACATAATTCCATGTGCAGGCTACAGCCATAAGAGAAGTTTGACAAACACCTGTTATCACAGAAAATAACAGTTGATGGAGCATTCCTGATCATGATGATTTCTCCATAGCTGAGCTGCCTCAGGAAAATTAGAGGGTCAACATTTTAGAAAGATTTATTTGGTGGAGACATCAAGGTTTTCTCTAAAAAGCCTGACAGCCTTTCAAGTATTTATACAGGTACAGTTTATAGGTTATAACACATGACATTACCAATGTATTCTGCCCTTTGAAAGAACTCTTCCTTATTTTTACAATTTAATATTCACTGCTGAGCTGTCCTTGCTTGTAAAGGACTGTCAGGTTCAAATGTAGTATTACCTGATCCAAGGCATCCTGTCTCTGGTGAATATAAATTTTAAAATACTGAAGTTGCCAGAAGAGTAATAAAGATGCCTATTCTGTATTTGCAGACTATTATCCGTATTTCACAGTGTTGCACAAACTGCAGGATTTGCACACGCACACACAGGCTAGTTCTTTCTGAACCTGAAGAAAGGCTTGGCAATTTTCCTATTTATTATGGCAATTCTGGTATGTCACAGCATTAATTTATCTTTAAATGTTCAGTAGCAATAATCAATGCACAGAGCTGAAAAAAGTGATGCAAATTATGCCTAGTTACAAAATTCCCAGACTGATTATTCTTCAGTGGAATTATCACAGGCAGTCAAAGGTTCTGAGAATAACAATGTTCTGTCACTGAAAGTGTTGAAGGAAACAAAAAAGCTATGCAATATGGATTAAGTGACATAGTGAAATAAAGAATTTCAGTTACACAAAGCTCCCAGCACTCTGGTAACATCTTGGAAGATTTTCTGCATATGTAAATAAATATTTCAGGTGCAAGACAGCAGACCACTCCCTACTTTATCTTTGTATTCACTGAAAGAAGAGGGACATAATTCACATCAGCCATTCCCCTGTAAAATTATAGTGGGAACTCTGGTATTACCTTGGTGCAGATGAGACAAAGCCTGTGCTGATAGAGCATTGGTCTCAGCAGAAAACTGCTGTTACCTGAGTCAGCATGAAAAGCACAGCTTTGCTGTATGGTCTAATTTTCAAGTGGGTCCAGCACCAGCCTTTTGACTGGTATACCAAAAACTTTATTAATCCGCAATCACTAGCTGAATAGAAGTCTGAAAAAGATGATGGACAGTTCTCTGCAACGTTTTCATTTTGGTGATTTTTCTCCACAGCATTACATACAGCTCCTTTTATTTGGTTCAGGGACAGAAATAATACACATTTTTATTTTTTGCTTGCAGCTGTCAATATTGGTGTTAAACAATACAATTAGGAACTTTATAAAATGAGACAAGAGTAAGACATCTTAGGCTAAAGTGCTTGTAAATGTTTTGATTTTGAAATAACTATACTAATTAATGTAAACAGAGACTGGTAAATAAACTTTTAGAACACTTCAACAGTAAAGTCATTAAAGATAACTGAAGTACTCAGTAAAATGTAGAAGCTTATTGAGACACTGCTGCAGTTCATCTGAAGCTCCTTAAGCCTTTAACTTCTTACTTATTACAGAGAATAAGCATGCCATAAATTATACATGTTTAGGGAAAATTTAATTCCAGTTGCCAATGGCTTCTCACACATAAGCCCATTTAACATTACAATAAACATTCAGAAATTGTAGAAACAATTGCAAACATTCATTTTATCACAGCTAATGCTGTTTTGCTTGTAAAGATTCAGGGTATTTTGGGTTTTATGGCATTCCGTACCCAGACCCATTAATCTCTATGCTTCCTCCTATAACAGCTGCATATTCTATCTTACATAATTCATACTATTATTAAGTATTTATTGACTGGTACTCTTCTTTGCCTTTGAAGAATCACAGCACTGACATAGAAGAGTTAACAAGGAGCAACACAGAAGAGTTGAGACGCACTAGAAAACGTGCAAGAAATATATCTCTGTATATGACCAGTGTTTTCAAGGAGATTTGTTTGTAAGGCATCTTCCTATAAAATTGTACCCAAATCTTCTATATGGTGAAGGCTGCACCTTCACAGCAGCTGCCTTCTCCTAGACATACTGCATTCTTGCTACTGTTTGTCACCACGTATTTTATGTGCTGTTTCAACAAGAGCATCCTGTTACCACTGCCACCTCTCTAATGCAGGTTACTCACTACAGCACTAAGGACTTCATCCAGATTCTGTCAAAGCCAATAGGACAGGGCCATCATCAAACATCCCTCTTTCAGTTGTACAAACAGGACTGCTTCACAACAGTTAATTCAAAACCAGAGTGCCTTATGGGTCTATGGAGTAGAGAAGGGAAAGAAAATACAGCATTAACTACACAAAATATAGAAGATCAATAAGCACCTATTTTCCTTCTCCCCCAGCAACCTTATTTAGCAATGCAGTAGTGAAAAAAACACTGACTTCAAAGGAATTATCTCGTCTTCAAACTGCCCTACTGCTAAGCCTAAAAAGAAACTGTAGTAAAAAAAACGCTATTTGCTGCTTAGAACTGTCACACATACCTAAAAATTTCTTTGAAAATAAAAAAAAAATCAATTTATAAAACAATTCACATAAAAATATACTAATCAATATATTCACAGGACTGTTTGCAGGAAATCAATTTCAACTGCATCACAACAGATGGTCTTTTTGCTATGAATTACTGTAATTACTACTGTAAACAGTAGAAATGGGGCTGAATCAGAAAACTAAGATCCAGCCTAGAACTGAACTTTGATAGAACTGGAAGAGATTTAAGCTTGGATGCTAAATCAAGGCCATCTGTAGCCACAGTATATCTGACGAAAACCATATGTATTAGCCAGCCAATGATAACAACATTAAGACAGCAAAAAAAATCCATAGGAGGATTCAAACTTTCTTGCAACTTTTCCATTACTACCTATATTTGACTTGGAGTATGAAGAACAGCAAAGGACACCAATACATCAGTATGCTAACAGCACTAGTCCATTCTCCAGGGACCATTCCAGCAGCAAAGAATCGATATGGTGCCAGTCTGTATGAAGGGAACAACCAAGGAAAAGTGAGTATGATAGGAGGAATCTCCAGTGACTTGCTCAACCCTTGCTCACAGAACAGTCCTGGGGCCTTGAGCACTCAAACTAAATCAGCATAGCTCTGGGGCTACTCTAACACTCACCAGGGAGCAAAGCAGAAAATGGGGTGTTGTTAGAATTGGCAGGAGACCAAAGAGATAAAACCCTGCTTACTGCAAATATATTTGATGTGCATTTGCTGCAGGATGGGACGCAGGCTTTCAAGTCCAGTCCTTAGCAATAGCACAGAAGTAGTCCTGCTAGAAGTGGAATCATAGCACCCATAAGAGGATTAATACGCCTAAGCAAAATTCAACAGTTTGTCATTAAGAACTGTAGTAGCTGTTTCAGAAATGCACACAGTAATAAGACGATCAGCCAGTGCTCCATGCCATCCCTGTGTTTTTAAAATACACCTAAGGAAGAGGCATATAAGTAGGTGTTCAGTAGCAAGATCCTATGTTCAGATATTGTTGGGGATTTTCTTGCTACTCTAGTTTTAAGGAGTTTGGGGTGAGCATTAAAAAAACCCAGACAAACAACTACAGCTGTCAGACAATGCTGCTTGAAGTGAAAAAGATTTTACTAATTCATACTTCAGATACCACATGTGCATTATTAAATTACTTTCATAACTTGTGATTTACTAATGGGAATTGCATGGTGGGTTTTTGGTTTTCTTAATGCTGCTCATTTGTCCTTTAATGGGACAGTCCATGTAATGCAGGAAAGTAATGAAATCTGAAGACCATCCAGTTTGTCCTTACAACATTCCAGCTACTTCTCCACTGTTAGTCAAACATATCCCAAAAGCCTGTGAAAGACCTTGGCAGACTTTCTAATGAAACACTTCAAAGAAATCACCTTGGCTGTTTACAGAAGTAGAACTTGTTGGAAACTGGGGAAGAGAAACTTTTAAGCCAACTAGTAATGGAAACTCCACTTGCAGTTTTATTCTCCAGGGCATTCAGACATACATGCCATATGTACAGTTTTCAATCATTTCTGTCTGAATCGGACCTGTCAAGTCTTTCTCACTGAAAGAAAATCAGTTTGAGGTTTCCAGGTTTTTTTTTTTCCAGCCGCAGAGCTAGTTTAAGACATAAGTGTTGACTGACCTACCATGAGTTTTTGTTTCCATTTGAAGAGGGAAAATAACCTAAAATACAGGGGCATTGTGTAGGGCTGCACCATTTCCCAAACAGCAGTCAAAACAACATCTATCTACCTGTCCTGGCCTTGATAAATGCAGTAATACCAAGCACATTGCCAGCCTGGTAAAGGTTAGCATCTCTGGACACGTCAGTGTTAACTATCCTTCTGAACTCTTTCTTCAGTACTCAGCACATCTCCTCCTAATGCTGCTAATGTTCATTTCATTAAGGTAAAAGTAATTATAGATTTGCATGCTTTTCTCTTTACCTTTATTCACAATTCTAACAGCTAATATGAGGTGCCAAACCACCACTAATTGAAAATTGATTTTAGATTCAATTAAATGGCTAGCCCAGGAGGTAAGTATACATGCAGAAGTCTCATCAGCTGACTCCTTCCTCTGTGAGCATCCATACTGAATTTCACTAACAGTCAGTATCTATAACAGGAACAGGGACAACTATAGACAGTGTCTAAAGAATATACGCAACTAAAACTTCAGCATTTAATTGGTAAGGAACAAAAGACACTTACATAATCTCAGGTGTTCCTTAACATTGTGACAGCAACAATTTGTGATGGTCAAACAGTGCTAGACCTGGAAGACAAGCCCAAGCTCCTTTGGCCTGCTGCTTTAACAGACCTGCTCTTTGACTCTGCTTTTTTTCTTTTTAATCTTTGTGCAAGACAGCAAAGCGATGCTTGTTTTGACATTTGTTTCAATAGTAAGTTTAAGAAAACCTTAAAGTAAAATCACATGATTCTTTAAATTTTTATTTCAAATTCCTGTAGTCTATCTTATGATCCAAACCTAGGGGTTCTCATCCTTTCTCTCTCCTCATGGTGCTGCAAAAGTCAGTCCAAAACATGAAGAATTCAATAACAGAAATAATTACAAAGGACACAGCTATGCATGAATATACTATTTTGAAGTACTTAAAATTACAATGTTTGCATAAGGCTTGTGAATCTGTACAGACATGAGCTTTCACCAATTATACTGTCTGATCTGCTTGTATCTGGATATAATCCATATTAAGGACCAAGGCTGACATGTCTTGCTTTTCTGTGTAAAAAATGCTGGCCTGAAAAGCATTACAGCACCTGAGCAAGACCATTCAAGGCAATTTACTTTGTCCACAGACTTGTGCAGCAAAGTACACTCTGTGGTGAACATTCCAGCAGGGAAAAAGCTGATAAAGTCAGAATCATATACAAAGGGTAAACAGTTTAGTCAGCACATTGACAGCAAGAGCTGGTGGAATGCTCTACATATATTAGAATGAGGATATATAATCAATAATATGCAATACCATCCAAAGCAGAGAAAAACTACAATTCATTCATTCATTGGTGGTGTAAATCAGCCTGGTTTTATTGCCATCAGTGGATTTCCACACATTTAAGACTGTGTGGCAGTACATTCAAAAATTTTGGCCCTAGAAACGCAAGACCCTTCCTCCAAATCCAAGTGATTAATCACCAATCTTATTTGTATAAGGAAGAATGCAGTCCACCTTTTAATGGAATGGTACAATGCCATTGTATATTCTTTGATAAAACTGCTTGTAACTCCACATGCCTTAATTATATATTGTCACATCAGTAGCTCTATTGTGAAGAAATGAATGTGGCTTTTGGCCCAAGGCAAGTCATTGAAAACGCTATAGTATTCTTTATCCTTTAACATGTGGAATAGTTAACATAAGGCACTCCTTAGAGACACCTTGGAAGCCACTTTGCTTCCAGAAAGATATGGAGATAAGTATTCTCATGAAGAGTAGCAAATACTCAAAAACTAACTACAGAAAAGTGTAATCAAGTCATCCTTTAATGCTGGAATTAAACATATTGTCATACTGCTCTGTCTCACACCAGCATCTTGTCATTTATAAATTAAAGAACTATAAGGATGCAAAAGGCTCATAGCTAGGTGAACTCAGGAGTCTTGCATTTGATTGTAGGTAGTAATTACATTAGCCAATTCTAGACAGCATACATAGTCAGCAGAGAGCCACAGGGAAATTTGGGGCACCTACATTAGAAGACAGTTCAGACCAGAATACTAAGTGAATTTCATTTTCTGAAATCTGAAGGCAAACTAGACTTAACTTCAGCACTTGAATTAATCCCATCCTGAAGCAGATTTTTTTCCTTTGCACTCATGTTTCAATTACTAGGGATACTTTCAAAAATTAAAAATAATAATAATAAAAAGGAGAATGACCTCCTTAAAAAAAAAAAAATCACAGCCTAAGTCTCTGCTCTTCTCTGTCTTCCGGGCTTTGATTAAATCTCCTTTACCCACACTTTGTCTTGTGTGTCAGCAATGATATTAAATGGAAACTAAGCCTATATTCCATTATGCATTTGCACAATACCTGACACAACAGGTAGGATGAGCTAGAGGCCTCCCAGTACTGTTATAAAAATCAAAGTTGCGGGGCAGGAAAACCGATCAGGTATGCACATGAGAATTGAACCAATATAACTAAGACACATTGTAAAAATGACAGACAACAAGCAAAATAAAACCACATACCATTAAAGATATACACAATCCCTACATAATACCAAGTCTGCATTTGATAAATCCACTGTGCCTTTTTCTTACTGAAAACACAGATCCTCTTCCAGAACAATGAAAAAAAACTTTGCCCTGTCACAACACTGGCATCAGTAGGTTTGCAATTTATTCTGTTCTAATGGAAGAAGTGGCATACATAGGTTCATACAGCCTTAACCACTCTTCTGCTGTGAAGCTATCCTTCACCTGTATTCAAGTCAAATGCAATTCACATGTAATTTCTAAATTCACATTTTCCATGGCAGGTGTGCATTAATAACCTGTGTGTTCTCTTCAGCTGTGTTCATTTTCCTTATTAGCAGAATCAATAACAACAAAAAGGATTGGCTAGAGTTTCTTAAGTAGTTTCAATTTTAAGCTGGATACCTCGCTAAGCAGACAGGCTCTGCATTTGTGTCCAATCTTGGATGTTGCTGCTTTAAAAACACATGCAACAGAAATCAATGACTGTTCGGTAACAGGGTAAATGAGAGAAGAACACGTTTACAAACAGCAGGTGAGGCATTCAATTTGAAAAGCAATCAGATTGTCTGCTGTCTGCCTTCAAGGCTTCAAGGACAGTGCTCATAACCACATTGCTGAGACAAGGAGGAAGATAATTCCCCCCCCCCCCCAGTTTGGTACCCAGACCAAGGCCCTTAATCTGAACATTTAGAGTTGTTGAGTAATGTTTTCCCTGGTGAACAGTACCATAGATTTTACCCAAGAATTTATCTGTAACACTTATTTATGGATTCATGGACTACACTGATGCCCAGTCTTGAATGTTGTTCCATGCAAATGGACATGAGCAGATAACCCTATTGCCTTAAACTGGGCTCCACACAAGAGGCACATGCTTGGTTTCCAAAGCTGAATCCATGATTTTGCATTTAAAGCTCATGTTTTTTGTTTTTCTAAAAAAGCACAAAACAATAAAAAATGAGGGATAAAAAAATACTTTAAAAACAACCAGATATTACAGCTGAATGAGCTCAGTCACTGGACTACCACTAAGCCACTTCAGGTGCAGAGGCTTGGCCATTCTGTCTGTCAATCAGAATCCTCATGTCAGGTAAACCAGTAAATTTTGGAAAAAAACATCTCTTGGAAAAGTGTTTTCCATAATGGCTTCTAGACTTTGAAAGTTTTTCTAAAGTTCCACTCAAAAAGGTCAAACACTGATGAAGCTTATATATTTTTATAGACTTCGATACCTCCAGATCATGCCTCAAAACACCTCTGCTCTCTAGCCAAATCCCTTCTAATAATTTTCTCCTTCCATTATGTCCAAAATCAGACAATCAAGCCAAATTTCCCACTACAGCCTGTATTTTATATCCCAGTCTAGTCATCCATTGAAGCAAACTGTAGCACTCTTCCTGGTTTCAGTGATACAGGGAATCATTCATGGAGACTTCAGTTCTGCTCAGACTTATGAACGTGCCTCATGTTATGAAGGATGACTCTAATCCTGCATTATTGCATTTAATCAGAAACTATTAACGGCTTTACAAACATTAGAACAATTCCAACATGCGGTCTCAACTACTCAGAAGACCTGAAGTTGGTGCATGCATCAGTTCATAGTGCACTGCAATACAGACTGTGAGCTTACTACTCTAAGGCTTTTCTTCCCATTTGATGCCTCCTTCAGTGTTAAGATTGGTTTTGATATCTTGCAACTATCACAGTACGAAAGCACAATGCATCACACTGCTGCTCTATGCCTAAGGGAAACTTAGGCTCGTGAGGCTTGTATAAAATACACTTTCTCAGATATCTCCTAAATTAAATCATTAAAAAGAAACAGCAACAATTTTCAGCATTCATTTTAAGGTGGCAGTTTAGTACTGCTACAAAGCATAATAGGCCCTAATACTGACACAAAACAAGATGGGGGGGGGCGGGAAGTACTACAACAGTTCAAAGATGTGTGTGAAAAACCACCATCCCAGAGTAGAATGCACTGAACAAATGTAGGTCTTTGCCAGCATAGGAGGTCCAGAACACAACCCATTAAACGGTAGAAAAGGTTTTAATATTGTACTGATACTTGCATATCTGCCATCAGTGACTGATTATTTCAAGACAGATCATACTTGAATGGCAATGGACAAATAACCTCACATAAAAGAAAACTAGACTCAAAAATGAACAGGACCACATTGAGTAAGCTTAAGATACACCACCTGGTACTGTGACAAGGTTTACTTTTCCCCAATGTCAGGGGAACTGGTCACATAAGCAGGTGCCAAGGCAGTAAAACGCCCCTAGAAAATCTGAACTCCACACTCAGAAGTCAGACTAAACAACAGGGTAAATAGCTTTCCAGTTTGCTGACCATATTAGTTCATTTTATCTGCCTGACAAATAAACCTGGGTTTTGTTGTTGGGGTTTTTTTAGTTGGTTGGTTTTTTGGGTGGTTTTTTTTTTTTTTTAGGAACACAGCTTGCCAATAGCTATTTTCTTTTCCATGATGAGTCATTCTATAAAAGCACAGACAAAACTACAGAAGCGATGAAAAACAGAACCAGATTCTCCTCTGTTACCCTCAAGAACATTGTGATAAGGACAACTTTAGAGGTGAGGAAAGCTAAAGTAAATTTAAGACAAAGAATCAACTGTGACAAGAAAGATAATGAAAATTATTTAAATGTACACAAAACCTTTAAGCACCTTCTATGACCTATGTGCAAAACAGGCTGATGAAACTTTGCATGCTCCGCAGCCTGCTGTTTTTACATACAGCAATCCAGCCACCTCTATACTGGTAGGTAGCAATTTGTCAGAGATGAATAAAGTTAAAATGTGATCTATTTTAGACAAAGGGATTCCTTCATCCTGCTCTGAAATTGTGGTATTAAAGGAACTCAGTAGCTGGAGTTCGTCTGATGCTAGCACCACTTTGACACACCTGTAAAATGCAGGAAAAGATGATATCAAAAAAAGGAAAGATTGGGAGTGTGGTGTGAGAAGTCAGAAAAACCTATCATCAATACAGTACATAGCAAGGGATAAAAATTGAAAGGAAGTGGGAGAAGAATGGGTTTATTCACTTGCTTTTCTATGTTAAGGTATTCAGACTAAACTCATTGTTAACATCTCTGTCTCTCCTCTGTTTTACTTCAGAATCAAAGTCTGGCAAGAGGACTTGGTCAAGATCAAAAAGGTAATTAAACAAGTTGCGGAGCACACATGTGATTGGGGCAAGAAGAAATCAACAGAACAATTGCCCTACAACTCAAAAAGCAGCTGTGGGTCAGTTACTATGAATTCAAACATTTGTTATCACTGAAAGGGACCTACCTATCATCATCTTTAGACATTCAACCTTTCAGGAATGGTGGGGAATATTTCACAGTTTCACCATGTTACATTTGCTGCAAAAGTAATTATAGGAAAATATTGAGATGGTTATAATTTCATTATGCACAGCAGTACTGTATACCATGAAAAGTAATCAAACTCTCACAAGAATCACACCTATTTAGTTCCAACTTAAACTACCTTGAAACCATTATTTGATATATGCATAGAAGACTAAATAAAGATGCCAATTCTTTTTCTTGCATGCAGAAAAGTCATCCAGATGCACATATCTGAAGAGATCTGACAAGGTGCAGTGTGGCATCTGTTCAAAAACACTTGTCAGCAGAGACAGATGTTGTTGAAAACAGTGAAAAGTTGAAAGTAAGGAAAGATATAAATGCAGGAGAAGAGGGATCATTGATTGACACAGTCTGGGATTAGGTAAGGCTGGCTGCTGAAGGTGATAAAGCAGAGTGAAGAAGCCAGCATGGAAAATTCTCTGCACAATAGCAAGAGGGAAGAGCAAGTCAACTGCAGAAAGCCTCTGCATCACTTCCAGTCCCCCCTGCCCTCTCTGCCCCCCCCAGCAAACAGAGACCTGCTCCTCTCTGAAAACCAGCTGGGAGGTGGTGACAAATAAGTACACTGTTATGACAGAATTAACGGTCTCCTGGCAAGAGAAAACAGAAGAGGAAAAGTGAACTTTAAAGGAAAACAAGTGAGCTTTCTGACAAAGCAGAGCTGTACAGCACAGGAAAGTATATAGTTCTTTCCAAAAAGCAGGAAATGTTAGGAATTCATGGCACTATCACAGTAACAAGGATGATGAGTGCACTTAGTGCTGCAGGTAATGCAAGCTACCTGGCATTTATCATTTCCTGAAGACACACATTAAGTAATGCAATGCAATACCATGTAATATGGGAAGGTAATTTTAGCCTGGGTTCCTTAAGGAAAGAAGGCATATTATGGGATCACAATGTCTGCCAGTCCTCTGTAACAGCTTTTGAACCTGGCCAACCATAATTACATGCGACAAGGCAGCAGAGGTCTTCGGTATTACATTCCTAACAGCTTCATGAAAAACGGCAGCTGGAGATGGACAAGGCATGTTCTAAAAGAAAAGGAGGGATGTTTCACCCACCCAGCAGCTTTGCAGCATATGCCTGACCAACCATCTGGGTTTAAGACTGGTGTGGGTACAGGAAACGTGGGAGGCTAGTCAAGACAAAACCAAGCTTTACTAGCTCTATTGTTCAAGGAACAGCTTGTATGTATTGAAGTTGTTTGTTAACACACATGCAACACATGGCAGTGCTTATTCTCATTGGAAAATAGCACTGAACAGTTTAAAAATACAATCAGAAGCAAGCAGAGGGTAGAATTACAAGCTTGTTATTATATACATTCTCCACATTATTACGGGAGGCATAGAAAAACAGACACATTAAGGGACACACTCCAGTCTTCCTGTGATGAACTGGATAAGCAATAGGTAGGACTATGGGTCTCTTCTGCAGTGCACCAGCATGTTAATACAGGGAGTAACCCACTACTGGTAGAAGACAAGCCTTTGTGAAACCATTCGTATCAGACATGGTTTTATTTTTAAGGAGAGTACCACAGCTATCAAAAACATAATTCTGTTTCCTCATACAGAGGACCTAGTGTTTTAAACTGTTAATGAAGTCTCTAGCTGACCTCCTCCTTTAAATTAACATCCTTGTATAGCTACATCTTGGGATGAGCTCCCATATGCTCAGATTCATAGAATACATTAAAGGTAATCAGTCACATAACTGTGCTCGAGCACATAAAAATAGAAAACTCAGTAGACAGAAGAATTTCTTTAAAAGGGTAGGAGAAACAAGACAATTTAAATAAACTAAGCAAAAAGTTAGAGTACTTAAATGCCCTTCAGTACTAAAACTATTTATTTTATCTGAAAACAAAATAACATTTGGCAAATTACTCAAGTCCTTCAATGGATGCCTCTGATAATTGCCCTGTGGTCCCTGTGTGGCACAGAAAGCTGTGTACACAGCAGAGTATGCCAATTTGCAATAAGCTTATTTCTATAAAAATAGAACAAATTCCCAATTTTCAAGACGGAAGCGTACTATCAGAAATATGGCTTAAAAGGATATAATAGCTGATGCTAAGAAAGCTGCATGCCCTAATGTACTTATTTCCCAGAGTAGTGCTCTCATACCCATGATGCAAAATTTGATTCTACCCTATACCTACCTTTTTGTGGTAATAATATATTCTGATCATTTACTTAGACCAGCTTGGCTCTATTCATTTCCCCCACTAATTTATAGATGAAGAGTATGTCAACATAGGCTTACCCGGAGCACCACTCACACAGAAGTAAATTTTAAAATATTCCAAGACAATTTTTTACTAATGCCCAGTGAGGGTTTCACAATGATGTTTTTCCCCTTATACAATTTACTCGGCTGGGATAAGAAACTGTTTGAGTGAATTTATGAAGAAAGGTAGTTCTGCTAGAATCTTTAAAATCATCTAACACCTGAAACACTAAGATAATGCCAAAGGCTGGTTTTAATATAGTCTTTATTAAGAATTTGCCATTTAAAATGCTTCAAATTCAGACTTCTACCTGAAATACAAAAAAATTATAATTTAGCTATTGTCACATTTAAGTATCATATTGACAGTAGTATTTATAACTTCTAAGGATGTACTCCCACAGAGTTGGGGATGAACACATTGGCTCCGGGTCCAGTCAGAGCTTTGCACACCAGTTTTAATTTCCCTTTCATATATATATATATATATGGAGCATGCACAACTTCTGTGAGGGATGTGTAAGAAATAGGGAGAGCATACGACTTCCCAACCGTTATGCAGGAAGCCTGAGATATAATTGGGGTCTTCAAAGTTCCTAGCTATTAACATAATGAGTGCATTGCCCTTTTACATCAAGCAACTGATATAGCTTCAGTGTCTCCATAGATTTATTCCTGAATATTAGAAACAATAGGCAAATGAAGGAAGAGCCAAGCTAACCAAAAGTACACAAGGCAAGAAACAGGCACAAGTGCATTTTTTGAGCCATAGAATTAATGTACCAGTTAGACAGATTGTCCTCTATACCACTGACAAAACAGCAGAAATTGATTGTTTCTCTGACACACAGATAAACAGGATCTTTTATGTTAGATAAACAAGATTTAAGAACAGATGTTGGTCCTCAACTCTGGAGCACCATTGCTCAACATAGTCTAAAAGAAATTGTTTTAGCTGAGAGTGCAACTCTTCTAATCCATAAGCACGAATGACCTTCCTGGGCAGTCTTTTATTGCATGTGCTGCCTTTCATCACGGGCCATGCAGAAGCTCCTGAACCCTGACTGAAGCCAGGATTGTCAAAATAAAAGAGCTGGTACCAACGCAAATCACTATTCCACCTGCTCACCACATTCAGGGTTCCCCGCTCTGCAGATTAATTGCACTGAATAATGTTACATAATAAAAAAAAATAAAACTGAGATTTCCCAAACCATTTAATGTTTTTAACTGTTGGTAATTCCAATTTAAATTAATGGGAACCGTGCACCTTAATCCTCTTGAGATCACTTTGAGAATCTCAGAACAATTCAATGAAATCAAAATACTCTTTCTGCAAAATGTGAGTAATTTTAAATGACCAAACAGTAAGAAGCCGTTGGTAGTACTTTCTGCATTTCTCACATAGCATAAACTTTTTTCCTGTAGGTACAACCAAGCCCATTTCCAGCAGTGTGCACCTCAATTCAAAGAAGGGAGTTTTGTCACAGTCAAAAATAAGAACTAAGGAACCTCCTTTGCCTAATTACCACATGTAACAGCAGTTACACATTAAAATAACCCAGCGTGGTAGGAGCTTAGCTGGATGTCTAGAATCTCTACAGAAAAGCTCTTGTCCAAATAAAAAAAAAATAAAAAAATTTTAAAGCAAAACTGATCACTTTCCTGTCTCCTCATTTTGCAGTCACCAAGGAATAAGACAAGGACAAAGCTCACCAGTAAAAATCTTAGAGACAAATAAAATTCCTAATTAGACTCTGAACAAGAGCTCACGAGGAAGTGATTTTGATAACACAATCTCCTCACATAGGAAGAAAGTTTATGACATTTGTGTCACAGAGCCTAGTTTCCCACAAATGCATGAAGAAAAGGTTCCCTGGGGAAGAGCAGTCCTGGGCAAAAGGGGAGGGGGAAGATGAGTGGCACTCAGAGATGGTCCTAGACTTCACATAGACAGGCTGTGTTTTGCTTTAGGGTTTGCAGCCTAGTGTACATGAGGTGACCCCTTCGAAACCAATTGCAGTGACTGAAAAAAGTACGTTCCTGTGTATTGGCGCACAAAGCTCAACACGGTCTTTAACTTCAAGCAGCACAAGATCTAGGGTAGTGTGCAACCTGGCACTTCAGTCAGACATCACATTATCATTACTGGAACTTCTTGCAGCAACAGACATCCACAGAGCTGCTAAACCAAATGGAATCTTTAATACCACACTTTTCCAATTGTTTTGGCAGCTCAGCTTTACACAAGCCCCAAATTTGACCAATAAAGATGGACTTCGAGTAACTTTAAAGGCATAGCGCACCATTATTTAATGTGCATGAATGTAAGTGCACCATTATCTAGTGTTTATGAATATATTTTATATGGTAAAGAAACTAAAGAAACTCCTTAGGCTGCAATAGACTGACTTTAAATCCTGTATGCATGTGCAGTGAAGCACACAGAAGTCTTAACACATCATAAGATATTGGCCGTAAGATGTCAAGGGAACTCCAGCAGCTATAACTGTTATGCTCTTACCAGAAATGCAAACTGTTACTCCATCTAAAGATAGATGAGAAGCAGCATAGATTAATGATGCAGAGCTAATTAAAGAGGTAAATAATTGTGGTGATGTACCCTGAACCAAAGAGGCAACAAATAACACAGCAGAAAATAAGAAGAAACATGAAGGTTTGATTAATTAAACTACATTTCTAAAGGTAGGCAGAACTATAAAATGCCAAATATGATATTAATGCAGAGTAGGTTTATTAGAAAAATAAATTATAGTTTAATATAAATTAGATTAAGAGTTTGTTTTCTGTAGCCAGTACTGTTATACTTAATTGTTACAGCTTACTTTGGGGGGGGAGGGGAAGAAGTTGCCCACGAGCAACAAGAAGGCTCTGATAATGTCCCACAGAGATGGGGTACCTGGGGTGAAGAAGGCAACCCAGTAGAATCTCTGTTCAGGCACAGGCTTGACCCATCTCCTGAAGCAACACACATATGTTGCTGTAAATTATTTCAAATATTATTGTGGCTCTGAAACAAGAATTTCCCACACAAAGCAGGGGAAGGATTGAAGAGTCTCAAACCTTCTGCCCCCCGCCCCATCCCACACATACAAAAGCAGAGGGAAAACAAAGGTCTTTACCACCAAGCCTCCTTAGCACACGTGCAAAAAGGTTTGGCCAGCCACTATAAAAACAGGAATTTGCCCATCGTACACCAGAGCACCTAACAGCATATCCTAAGAATGTTAGTCTGTTGGTCAGAAATGTATTCATCTAATATTACATCAATCTTAGTTCTTAACATTACATCAATCCTAATTCGACAGCATTACCATGGTTACACTATTATTACATTGTAGCCTTGCAGGTGTCTTACCAAGATGTCTGGTACCAAAAGAATCCCAGTATTCATTCTATATATGTTCCAGACAAATAATCTAGTATCATATCTACTCTATTAACATAAGGCCACAATCTCTATTCCTTAATTAATGCAGAACCACAATACCATCTCCTGTGTAAAAAACAAGCTATTGTATATCATCTTTCCCATAGTCCAATCCCCAACACAAAACAGCAAAGCTCCTAATTAGCTGCACATCTCAGGGAGCTAGTTTCCTTCAACTCGCATTCCTGTATTACTAAGACACCCCCCCACCAGGGCCATTAAAGATATAAAAACATCCACAACACCATGGAGAAAAAAAAATTTAACAGAGCTTTCTCAAAGAGGTAAAGTTGAAGATACGCTTTCAAAGTTATTTTAAAATAACGAATACCTTTCAAACACCACTAATGAGGATCTGTAATCCCAACTGAGGCACCACCTGAATGCATAAGGAAACATTAAGTTATCCTATCCTCAGATAGGACAAACTCTCTGAAAGTCCAAGCAGACTTTGGTGATTTGATCCCATTTAATTGAACTTCTTGTTATTTTACACAGCTCAAGCCAAAACCCAGTATTAGCGTTTATCTTGTGGTAAGGCCCCATTTTTACACTGGATGCCACAGTGATACAGAACAGGGGGCACTTTGCCCTATTTTCCGAGTATGACTTACAAAGCAGCAGTAAGAAATTCACTGAATTACACAGTTTAAAATTGTCAACACAACTAAAAGAGCCTTCGCTTCATGATTATTAGGTATTCCACTAGTTTCCAGACTTCTTAACAGACCTCTCCTTTCAGTATTCTTGCCTTTGTATTCCTGTTGCTCTTCACTTGACATATTTCTCTGCAATGTTTCATCTCCTTGTGACTGTGAATCAGAATGTTCATTATCTGATGATTAAGTTGATAAACACTGATTCATCCTCTCACTTCATTAAGCTGGTCTGTTTTGCTCCTGATTTATTCCATGTCTGCCTGAGACTTCACCTGCATCTCCTGGTCTCAGGCTTTTAAAAATGCTTTTACAAGAGTGCCGTATCTCGTGTTTGAGTTTCGAGTCCTGAATGCGTGCTGTGACGTGACTGTTTTTAAACAGGACTAAAACTATACATCTTTATTTGAGCAGAGTCCCAGAATTTCAGTGAGCTAAGTAATGTTGAAATAATACAGATTATGAGAAAAGCGTTTTAAAAATACTTTGTAGGGATGTGGAAGATACAAGTTTCAGCAAGAATGAGTCCTAACTTTGCATTTATGCTCCAGATGTGTGTCTTCTATGAAAATCGGAGGGAGGGGGGGAAATACTTGAAGCATGACTGGAACAAGATTTGCCCCAAACTGGAAACTCAAGACCTAAGTATTAGGATGACTGCAGTGAGGCAACTGTAAATTAACATGTCCAAACATTTCCCACATTACAGCAATCTTATCTCCATTTAAGGGTTTTCACTACAGGACTCTTTTTTTAATTCCTAAACAGCTGAGCTTATTTCCAGGATATACCATCCTGTGTCTGTGACTCAGAGGCACGATTACAACAATCACAGTATGATTAAAAACTCATTATCAGAAATATTTTTGTAGCACACTAAAAAAATAAATATTTCTAAGCTAATTTTACTCACAACATATAGTAGGTGATATTGACATTTCTGTACTAATGAGGACCAAACAAATTATTTGTAATGAATATTTTCCTTCAGAAATGACAGTGTTCTGCCTTTTAATTGTACCTGAATGGAGCATGATTTTCTGCAATATATTTCTTATTCAAAACAAAATTCATACATTACATCATTTGGGAAGTTGAAATAACACCTATTTATTGATCAGAGACTTATTTCCTACAGGTCTGTAAAAGGTAGAGTTATACTAATTTTACATCTACATAAGCAAATGCACACATTCAAATTGACCTACAAATTGCACTGCCAAACCAAAGGGAGACACAGGCTCATAGTATTTAGATAGTAATTAGCAGGGGAAAAGTCAGATTATCATAATCTAGAACAGCAAGATTTAACTTATTTTCTTCCCTGTGATTACTCAAATTATCTTGCAATTTCAGGGCTAACACAGGTTTTCAAAATGACATATTTATGCTGCAAAAATAATTCCCGCAATAAAAAAATTAGACTAATTATTTTTACATTGTACTTCAGTTAACTTGGTGACAATTGTTCAGGTTGGTATTCCCTGCAACTGCATTTATTAATCAAACAGTGCGGACAGCTGTGAGCTATGGCCAGGAGTGTTTTTCTGAAAATCTGATGCCAGAATACAAGTCACAAAATCAGTAAGAGAAAAGCAATACTCAAGAATGATTTTTATTGACTTACTCCTGGTTGGCACTGCTGATAAAAAGGACAGAACATAACCCTGATATGACAACTGCAGTGCTCAGATTGGAATGTCCTTCCCCAGGGTAGCTGCTCTGCATTTGATCTGGCATAGCTGATAGTAGAATGAAAGCTTAAAATGGACAATTTTCCAGCAATAAGGAAAGAATTACAAGACAAACTACTCTATAAAGCAGCAGGAGGAAAAGGGGGATAAAAATTGAAACAAGAGCAATAGAAGTCTCACTGCATTACAAGTATCAGCAAAGCAAATGCTTCCAATAAAAAGCTCAAACCAAGGAGTGTTATTTATCAGAGAACATCTGTTTGGCTGACCGGTATCTGTGCTAGTGTTGCCTGACATGCATACTTATAGAAAGGAACACAGTCTGGTTTGACATCAGAAAGATGTCTGTTAGTCTGCTCTTAGGAATGAGTGAACATATCCCTCACACGTGTACTGGGTAGAACTGAACTTCTACTGATTTTTGTAACACTAGGCTGCACTCATCATTTCATCCCCATACTTTATCTCTAGCCCAGAAAGTATCCCTAAACTCATATTTTAGGTACCCTGTAAGATTTCTGTCTAATCTGGCTCCTAATTCTTTCTTTTGTCTGTTTTTATCCAGCTTCCAGCTACTTGTATAATTCATTTACAGTGTACACTTATTCTGGAGACCAGTGAAGACTTTAACAAAAACATATCTAGATGCTACAGCCAACCTGGTCTTTGGCAACCTATACCTGGAACCTACAATACTACTAAGTTTCCAGCAGATGAAGAGGAGAAGGGGAAAAAGAAAAAAAAAAGAGAAGAAGAAAAAAAAGGAAGATACTGAATTAAGAGGTCCAGTACTTTGAGGTGGTAGAAATCACGTAGGGAAAATGCTGCAATTCAGGACATCAGCCACAGTGAAGTCTTTTCTGTCTTACTATTTAACAGATAATAAAAAATTTTGGTGGAAGAATAAAACCCATCAATAGGACTTATGTCCATGATTAAGTTTAGCAGTCCATGAATGAGACTGTCGGAAAACAGGTGCAAAGAACATGCACATTTCCCTAAGCTGTGGAAAAAATACAGCAAGTTAATACTTAATTTTAAAGTAAGATGGGCCAATCTGTTCTCAATGTTGGAAGGAAAATTTAAATATAGGCTTATCACTCCAGAGTCAGCCTAGAGAGAATACCCTATATTTGGTTGTAGATTCAAGATTCAAATCCCCACTGCTAGCAATCTCATGCTATAGCTGGATGCCCAGAGTTCCACTGCTTAGGACTTCAGCTTTACTACAGCCATGAACTTTTCTTAGATCTTACTCAATTGAACCCCAAACTTAACCTCATTTGATTGTCTGAACCAAAGTTTTATCTGGCCCTAATCTATCTGCGAGCCATTTCAAAGGAACATAATTAAAAACCATTAAGGAGCTGGAGGCGAAAAAAAAGTTATGCCAGAAACTGCTGAACTGATCAAACATTCAATTCTTTAATTCAAAATGACTAACATTTTTGCAAGAACAAGCAGGTAAACAAAAAATATCCTCCTCTATCAGAACTACTCAGGGTGAAGTAATCTAGAGTGATTTCCACTCATGGTAAATACATAACCAAAATGAACTGGTATCTATTCTTTCATGTCCAATAAGAGTTGAGCTCACACTATACTATTAACGTTCACGCTGTTAACAGAATCCCTAGTCTGTCTTCACTGACAGTTGTTTTAACAAAACTTGCATTCCAGGGGACATCTATTTATCTAAATTTTGTTGAAGTTAGTCCATTAGTGCAAAAGTTGTTATGCACTGGCTAGTGGTGTGAGGGCAATGTTAACCTTACAAAACCAGACTGAAAATTTAACTTCAACAGCATCTCTGACTTTGACCTTGAATTCTAGGCACCCTGACTAGGAAAGCAATGAGCGCCAGGTTTAAGTAATAAGAGAATTATGCTAGCACACTGGATGCTTCAGAATCAAACTTCCAGGCAAGAGGAAAAAATTCATAATTCTGCAACACAACGTCTTCATGGCAGAGGCTAATGACAGTACCACAAGAATACACCAGTGCTCAACACATCCGCCACTCCTGGGCAAAGGGCAAACCCAGGTAGAAATGGAACCAGCCTAAATTGGCTCAGGCAACGACCTTTCTTTCCACTCACTGAAGACTACTGGGATGCAATGTCTGGGATTAGCATTTGATATGTTGGCTACATGACCATTCCTTGCAGTCAAAACAACAACTGAAAAGTCACATTTGACTCATAGTTGGCATCCTCTGGAAATTGGAGTATTATAATAGCAGTTCCAGCTCCCACAAAGTGCTGCTTAAACTCAGTTATTTTTGCCTTGAATACATATCATTAAATTGCTTCGGAATGCTACAAAACCTTATAAATCACATCATAAGCTAACTAATCATATTTATGAGCTTGTCATATATTAATTAAATGTCTTTAGTATAATTATTTTTTACTAGTAATTTAAAAAGTATAGGTGCAGGCCAATCTTCGATGATGTTTTAAATCACCTATTTAACATGATAAATAAAAAAATCATTTTTGAAAGTTATGTAAATAAACAACTGTCCCTTCTTGTGTACAAGTGAAATTATTATTGCTATTTAGAAGTTACACAATATACTGCTATTTCACTAAGTAGCTTAAGCATGGGCATGGATCCTTCTGGACTGAGTATCTTTTCCGCTGGCTTTATACATTCATAGGGAACTAGAGAGTTCCCTTCCAATCTTCTGTTCCTAAGATGAAAATAACCAGACATTGGTAGTTTCACTGAGTACGCTGCAGGTATTGGAACATGTAGTGTTTTGTATGTTACTAATTTTCTTAGATTTTGCATTTGCTTCCAAGTTTGCTTGTCAGCAGCACACTGCATGCCAAGACACATGAGAGTCTTTAAGCAAGTTTCATGGAGTTTTGTCAACATGAAGATTCATTGGATTGCACCCTGATGGTGGACCTCATAATGACGTGTTAGTGACCAAAACGTCTAATCTTTATACAACCATCAAATCAGACAGTTAGTGCTGTTTCAAAGCAAAACTGTCTCTTGGCTTCATGGCATTATTTAATTGCAAAGCTTTTTATATGTATTTATGTCTTCATAGTAGTACTTCCTAATAGTCACCTGTCCAGGACTTTATTTAATGTGTCTGATGAGTAAGAGTTTATCATAGTTTATTTACAAGCACCTTACAAGCTAGTTAATAAATCACATAATAAATCACATGCTGTGATTTGAGATCTAGCTATGTGATGCCCCAATGCAAAATATTTTAATTGAAACACAAAGGGGAAAAAAAAATCCGCCACTATAATCAGCCTTAGGGTTCTGACACACTGAGGCAGCTTTCGGGGAACCTTCTAATTGCAAAACACAGCAGGCATCCTGCAATATGAAAAAGCGAACAAACTTCCAGCCTCCATGCTACAGAATGCTTGGGCACCAGTTATGTGTTACAGCTTGGCAACATCATCCTTGAGATCAGATTCAAATATTGCTTTAGTCATGGCAATAGGTTTCATTAATTGTAGCTGAAATCAGTGGAAATGGCAGCATTTCCTTTCAAGATTAAGTCATAGACTCCTTGCCTTGGTCCTGCAGTCCTGTTATCCTCAGTCTTGTGGAATTATTTATGCCAGTTTAAAAATAATACCAAGTGCAGCAGAACGATAACACTGTTATATAAATGAGGGTACAAAGTACAGGGCAGTACAGATCTATTCCAAGCCATCAGAACTGTTCTGTCTTCTATGGATGATAATTTCTTTTATGTGTCCTGATGGCAGGATCAGACTATTAACTTCTGCCATCTGTGTGCAGCTTGTTCCTTATCACAGAATTTTGACTACAAATTGTAAACCTCTGACTCAGCAGGTAATACCTGCTCAATTGTGTTAGCAAAGATAGCAATATAGCAAATAAATGCTATTCTTTCTGCATATATGCAATGGGGTCAAACTGCATTTTTAATTTAAAAAAAAAAAACAAAACAAACAAAACCCCCACCCACCAGACTAATGTCTTTCTTTTTTTAATACAGGGCAAGCTGATATTTTATGTGTTTTCATGGACAGTACATTAAGGTAATTTAAGGTACTATAGGGAGCAGGTTAAAGTATTCTCATTGCCACTTAGCACAGTTCAGCTGCAAAGGGTCCCTCATGCAGCCTTCTTCCACAAATCCTGAAGAACCTTATATCTGAGCCTTGGGTTAAGTCAAAGAACTCCCCCCCGCCCCCTGCCTCCAAAAAAATACTTGTTAATCCTTGAATCTTTTATGGTGTAGTTCCTCAATCTCTATTTACCAGGCTACTGAAGGAATATCACAACAGTCACTACAACAGATCACATACTAACACCATTTTAAAAGCAGCAGAAAAAGTTCAAGTATCTTTTCCAGAAGTTTCAGGCAGAGCAGTTACTTGCTTCAGATGCAATTACCATCTAAATGCTTTTCTGCATTTTGGCCCCAACTAACACATCCTACCATCTGTGGACCTCTGCCATGTTTCTTCAATGTTGCGTCCTCCCAGAGTGTTTAAATAGAGCCTCAAATGTTAAACCAAATTCCAAATCATCTGGACTGACTGGTAAGGGACTGAAAGTAATGGAACTCCAGCTGGGATTTTTCCACAGGTCACCTGCATAGCCAGGACACAAACTCCATACCTCAGCTTGGTTTTGGCAGCCTGGTCCACATACAAGAAGGTCTCAAGTCATGAGCATTACAACATCCAAGTGGCAGAAGCTGACATCGATCCCAAGAGAAAGCGACAAGCAGCAGAAATTCTGCAAGCAGTTACCTGTCCTGTCATTCCTAGCAAGACTGACCATCTGTCTTGGTAACCACACTGCCATTTATAACAATGCCAAGCAGGTCGAGGTGAGCTAGTCTGTCACTCTTGCCTTCACACCTCAGAAAGTCCAGGATGCATTAGGCTTGGTCATAAAACCTGCTGTTTGTCACGTCTCCAGATGACGTAGCAGCATAACAGATGCTTTCATTTAGCTTATGACGTTGTTTAAAATCACAGTTAATTTCTAGCTTCTCCAAAAATAACTTCACTGGCAGTGTGGCATAACTTCCATTTGTAACTAAAGACTATTTAGTCTCTGTTTGTCTCAGAATCTCCCCTAACTTCCCAAATGGTTTCTATACTTCACATTTAATTAAAATCAATGAATTTATTCTTGTAGATTACTACTTCAAAGGCAAGTAATACTCCAGTAACTTAGATGAGGTGGAACCAATGGGATCATTTACAGAAGCAAAGGAAACAGAGTTTGGCCCACAGTTAAAGTTAGGCAAGGTTAATAAAATTCAGCTACAACTTGGCCATCTATTCAGGAAGCTGTGACAATGCATCAACTGATATAGAGCTCAAAACTGCAAGGCTCTCTGTGTCGAAGTATATGAAGCCGGTGGGAGGTGAAAACATTTAGTAGCTTAAACATATGCAGTCTGTCAGCATTGAGCTTTGCAGGCTTCTCGGTTAGGGACTAGGAAGGCCCTGTAAATTGCAGATATAGCAGATTTCTCCTTGATGAGGTTGAAATTATATTAATCCTCTTTCCCCCTCTCTCCCAGGTTTCATCCCTACCTCATAAGGAAGCATACCAGGAGTCAAATCTATAGTCTGTTTTAACCATGGTCTAGTGTAGGAACTCTTCTCACTTTTGCTATTTTGCTCTTTATAGCAGTGTCTGGAATAATCCCAGCAGATAAGTACCCAATTCCAGTAACTGGAGGAGCAGCCATCATTTCAACAGAAGGCAGAAAGGTTGCATCCAACCGCCCTTTACCCTCTCTCAACTGAAGTAAACTTCTTAATCATTTAAATGTTTATAATTGAACCCAGGTACAGCGAGAAGGTAATTTCCCAGGCAATTCAGCCTAAGTGTCAAATTAAGTAGCCTCCTCATTGCTGTGTGTACTTATCAGGATGTTAATGATTCATTTGAAGATGACAGTTGAAAATGGCTTCACTTCACTTGCTGATTCCTGTGGCTCTTTCTTTCACCACTGAGATCAGCATGTGCCATTTCACTATCTTTCATATTATTCAAAGGTCACATCTGTGCACTCAGAGAGAAGACAGCAGAAGATATTTCTGAAGTCTCTACATCTTCTCATAATTTTTTTCTTTGTTTCACTACTTCCTGCTAGTCCCTTCAAAACGGTGAAGCTAGATGTATATGGAACTGTCAAAGTGTTTGTGGTTCAGCTTACCTTCAGCCTGGTCCATGTGGAGAATAACTCAACATTAGAAGACATTTGTTTCTCCTGACTTTTTTTTGACCCTTCACATTGAAAACTTTTAAGGCAAAATTGGGGGGGGGGGTAACAAACAAAGGAAAATCCTTCCTTTTGGCTTGAATCCCTCTGAACTTTTGTGAAGCACACAGTAGGAGCAGTGGCCCACCTCAGAAAACCATAGATCAAATTCATCCATTTTCTTGATGAATGGCCAATAACTGGAAAGTCAAACCCAGAGACTGTGCCAGCATTAAATCAGACCTGAAGGACATTACAGGACTTGGGTCACACCATAAATCAGGAAAAATCATTCTTTGCTCCACTTAGATTTGTATTTACATAGGAGCCAAGTTTTATAAAAGAGCTGACCTTGTCTTCTATCAAGACAAAAAGTCTGCCCTTCTATCAACAGATCCAGAAGTTCAAAGCAGGGATTGATCTTCTGTAGTTTTGGGTATTATGCCAATCTGACTGGAACAAGGGTAAAAAGTTATTTCTGCTATTTCTTCTTAAAACAAACATTCTTGAATTATACGAAGACATTTCCAACAGTTAATAGTCAATTTTCAATCGTATAACTGAACTGGTGAATATGGCAAAGTAAACTTTGCTTAGGAATCAATAAATAGGGTGGGTACAGCATAGGAAAGGAGTTGAGCTTGTCTTGATTTTGATTTAGAGGGCCTGTTATTTGAATTCTCTTTCAGATAAAGCCTTCTTACTTATCAAGCTCAAATCCATAGCCTGTTTTCTTTCTGGTCCCTCAAAGAGTAGATGATCTAGTCTAAAGTTTCTGAAACTTTTCATTGTTTATGAATGCTTGATTCAAGGCATATTGACCAAGTCCTCAAACCTCCTAAAACAACTATGAAGTGGTTTTACAAATTCACAGGTATGAGATTTCACACAACTATGTTACAGCATCTACCTTCAGAGAATTCCTGGAAGCTTCAAGCCAGACAACTCCTCATGTGGAGCAGATGGAATATGTGGTAGAAAGACTTCAGAGCAGTGAACATCTTTCCATTTGTCAGATTAAGGGCATTCCTACTAAGAGGATTTGCTAGATAAATTAATTCTGAGCAATCACCTTCAGGCTGCTGTGATGCTTGGGCTTAAGGAAAGATTTTTTTTGAAATGTTTTGTCCTTTTTATAGGGATTATTTAATCAGTAGCCATTCCCAGCTATATCCAGATCCAGTCAAACTGTCTAAAATCACACTGGCTTCTTAATTTTATATAATTTAGTCTAAAAATTCAAAAAGCATGAGCACATATAGTTCATCTGCAGGTGCCCTGTGGTACATAATTCTGCACTACCCTGCTACCCCTTTTTCAGTAAAGAAGAAATCAAATTTTCTTCCTGTCATGAAAGCACCAGTTTGCCTCATTTTTCTTGACTGTCATTTAGAAACACCAAAAGGGCTGAATGACAAACGTTACAAGTCCCTGACCCACCAGACTTTGACAGCAGTTTCATAATATTTTTCTCTTGAATCGCACCTTCTGGCAAAAGGTGAATACGTTCTGACATTTGTTCCACTACTCTGATCCTGCTGCACCCGCTGCCAAGCCTGCCTTGCATTCTTTGTGCCTATTGCACATCTACATACATCAATATAAAGAAACAGCTCACCAGGACAAAGATATTTTTAGAAACACCTCCTGCCCCCCTCTCAAGATTTCCTAAAATACTTTTACTTACACTCAACCAAAGCAGCACCTAACAAGATCGGCTGGAATCTCCATGAAGGTGTATTGGTGTGCAGCTTTTTAGAAGCATTTGGAAAACTTTCACATCAAAGAAGTCTCCTGACCTACATCCTTCCCCACAAGTTGAGGGTCCTAGTCTAACACCCCAACCAATAGAAATCCTGAACTCCCTCTGCAATAGCAAAAGCTTTGCTCAAACCACCAAATAGTTATAGCAGTCCATTTCACCTTTCCTTTATGCAGCCCTTATGAGGAACAGTTACATGCAAAATTACCATTTCCCATTGCCAGAAAACTCCCAGTTATTTCCATTCTACCCTCAATATCTAAGGGACTTTGTAGATGGGATTCAGAAGCACCACAGACATGCTTCAAGGTGAGCTAGATTTATTTATTCCCCAAGACATGGAAAGGTCCTCATATAGCCTTTCTATGAATGGAATCATCAAGCGATCATGAATTCATTGCCCAGCAGCAGTTCACTGATCTAATAACTGCTGTGATACAGTACAGGGCAGATCTCTCTAAGGTATCGTTACACTAGCTGACTTGGGTACTCTCAGCAATACATCTGCACCAACTTCAGGTTTGACAGGAGTTAACCTCCTGAGAGTTTACTCATTTCCCCAGGGAGTTTTGGCAGAATCCAGAAGTCTCTGTGGTGCTGCAGCTACTAGAAAACAGCTCATGAATCAACTAGTTGGAAGCTAGCTTATATGTATCAGAACATCAACACTGACACAGCAGTAAAGCTGAAGTGAGAACAATGACTCTTACCAGATGTAGCAGATGTGTAATAGTTGCACTCCATATCCACAGGCCAAAAATCTAAGTAAATGTTGTGTTGGACTGACCACTCCCAGGACTTTAAGTTCAGAATCACACAAGAATTTTAACTGTTCATACTTACTCAGGGCCAATAAGTGACATTTGCAATCCAGCCTTCAACTTTTCAAGTCCTACCTCAATTACTTCCTAGCAAAAACAAGCTCACACAATTTACCATCAGAAAATGGCTATTCTCCTAACATCATCATAAAGCAATTATGAAACACTGTCGAATTATCCTTGTGACTGGAACAAAAACATTGAGGCAGAAACAACAGGAACATCAGGAAATTATGCTGTGGGAGAGAAAGATAAAGTACAACTGGGAAAAGGACACTTAAACTTTGAGAATGGGGGAAAGAGAAAGTATGATCCGAGACACCAGAGATTTTCCCCTGCAGAAACAGACATCTGTCAGCAAATAAATCGAAGTATCTCTCCTGCTCATGCTTTCCATCCCAGTCCAAAATGATGTAGAGCTATCTCCTTAAAGGCTTATGGCAAGCAAATGATAATGGTGAATGGAACTTGTAAGAAGCCAGAACTTCTTCAGACACAGAGCTCAGTTTTCTCAGCAAGGCTTCACTGGGTCACATGGACATCCTAAGCCTCATGAAAGCCTGGGATCTGCCACTTTAAGTGCATCATAGATACTATAATAGATTAGGGCTCAGTGCAAACTCCTAAACCACAACATAACACAGACTGCTATTTAAAAGTCGTTGACAACAGTACTATGGTAACCATGCTTCTGAAGACAAAATATTACCAATAAATTCAGCTATAAAGGCCAATAAAATCATAAACCAGAGAATCTTTTAAGACCAGTCACCAAACTAATCACTATTGAAATTAGACTCTGTGTACCAGGGAATAGCATTCAGATACATAACTGGAAAGTGACAAGAGAAAAGGGGCAGAAAGCTGAGTGAGCTTGGATTAAACTACAACAAGAAGGGCAATATTCAAAAAGGAAATTTTAATCTAAATAAAGACAATCTGTGTTTATGGCACATCTCCATATCCTACAGAATGCTGTGTTAGTGCTTAATAAAAAAAGTATGCAGTATATAAACACACTGTTGTATGATAAGTAGATAGAGAAAACAGGCATAACATTCTAGTTTCTATTACTGTTATTCTAGGAGGAGTACTTTCACATGCAATTAACTGTGCTTGCAATATACCAGAGACAAACAAAGGTAAATTGAAAAAATCCAATTAAATTAGAGAACCACAAAGGACACATTCAGTGACCAATAAATAACACATAAAGCACTACTGGAGTAGGTCGATGAGCATTGTTGGTTATCAAATGTTGAAGGGAATTCCTGGAATAACAGAGGGGAGATACAATACTTGATTCATTAAGGGGTTGCAGATGTGACAAGCAAGAGAGTAACAGCAGCTTCATGGCACAGGTATTGGCTGTTTAGAGAAGCTGTGTTCAGGTCCAGGATCCCACATTGAACAAGTTATTGCATATTAGTTTCTCAGCTGAATAGTAGGGATAAAATTGCACCCTTACCCTGCCTACTGCACTGTAGTACCGGTCTCTGATGATTTCACAGCAGCTACCTCCATCACTCACTTTGCTGTAAGTTCAAACAAGCATTTTTGTGCTTTTCCCCACATGGCTTCTCATGCTAGGGAGGAGGTCCCCAAAATTGCTACAACACGCCATTGATGTACCTTCTTTCCATAAAGCTTTCCTTTATTGCAGTGTTTCTAAGAAGTTTTAGAATGGCTTGATGAGAAAGCACAGGGACAATGCATAGTTTATTATTTCAGTACTTGTAGAGTTCTTCCTGAGCATTCATTGACTGAACCTTTCAGCATGAAAGCAGGCAATGGGAAATGTGTATTTCTCTGCCATTTATTAAGCCCTGACTGCAAGCTGCATACAAGTCAGTGCTTAGCACTGAGGATTTTCAGCCCATAGGTCTTCTCAGTTTCTTTTCCATCAACAGAGCAACAGTAGTTCTATCAAGAGAATCAGGTTTAGGACATTGAGTTTCTTTTAGTCACCTTAGTCTGAAAGATTTTATTTTTGAACATTATTAACAAAAACTCTTAGCTACATATATTTAACTAAAGCAAAAGAAAAAAAATCTGGTGATTGTGAAGCTATTTCAACAGAACAGCTTTAAAGTTAAGTAACAGCTCAATGATTTCTATCGTGCAGCGACCATCTCTGTGGTTTGACAATAGTTCTTTGCTATGGTGTGGGGCTGCAAGATACAAAACCACCCTTATGTGAACCTTTGTGTCCAATGATATATGCCTGGAGGTGCAGAAGTACTGCAGTTACCAATTAAACATACACATCTGCCTTGGGGACAAAAAGAAAGAACAGCGTGTACCAGCAACACAAGAGTCTCTCTAGCTAAAGGAAGATCTGTATCTAGTCTCATTAGCAGATGAAACTTTCTGTCTTCTTACAAGTATAACAGCTAGAGAGCAACAGAGTTGAACTTACGTTTTAAAAACACCATTATGAAGCTATCTAGTAAACCAGAAGTGCCTCTACCCTCTGAATCTGGCCTTTGTGTCATCATGTATTTACAGTAGTTTTCTTTTGTATTTTAAGTATACCATACCTGTATAAGATTATATTACTTACACATATTATTCAAGCAAATCAAGTCAATTCCAAAAGTCTCAGTCCTTGTAAAGCCTAAGATCTCCTGATGTTGTTGATGTATGATTTTTGTTATTTTATCCAAGTGGGTTGTTGGGGGTGTTTTGGTAACCTGGTTGAGACAGGCTGTACAGACAGGCCAGGTAATAGCCTGTGCAACTTGTCTTATTTTAGAACTATTTATGTAATTTAGGAGTAAAGAGTAGTCATAGAGCAAGGGAACATTTCAAACCATATGAGTGGCAGGGGCAATGACCCTCAAAATGCTTTTGAAATGTTTTCTCCCAAATCAAACTCATGCAGATTGTAAGAAATCTGAGCTGGTCTCTGATGGGCTATAGTTAAAACATTACTCAGCACTCCTAGCTATTATTTTTATTCTATACTGTATTTCTTCCTACTTCTTGTTCAAATTTAGACCTATAACTGAATTTAGAGCTACGTAAAAACGTAGGTGAGGTCAATGAGAAAATCTCACATTGACTTCTGTGGGCTTTAAATAGCACGACAACTTCGAAAGCATGACGAGATCTGTTTCTGTAACAAACTTGTCTAGTTTCTTTTGGTATGGGAACTAGAGGTTAAAAAAATAATACAAACAGCAATAAAGACATTTTGGTGTTTGAGAGAAAAATATATCAGCACATCACAGTCTGTCTGGAGTGCTTAACTAACATGGACAACAGCAGATAAATTTCTATTTACTCTGCCTAGCACTGGGTCAGCCACACCTGTTGTAATTAAGTAGTAAAGTTACCTTGGTTTTATCTGTGGTTTTGAGTCATTTTTAGAATATCTTCTTTCTTTTCAGCCAGCACTACAGTCTGGGTCTGTTGGAATATTTCTGCAACAAATATAATCACAATATGAGGTTATGTTTTCTGAGCGTCTTTGTTAGTAGTGAATCATTTTTCTCAAACAGGATGCAAATAATTTACAGAGTGAGCATTGTTAGAAGCCTGTTGTCTTGAGCAGCCAACTGGAGCCTGATCAGACAAGCAATTTTAAGTAGGATTTAGTGTGGCACTGAAGTTACTTTGCTCAGTAAAATAAACAAAACTGCTGTACAGAAATTACATGCTGTACATTTGAGCAGAAGCAGCAAAAGGAACATCTTGTTCAGTAAGAAGCCTTAGCACCAAGTCATCAGGTTGGTCTGCTTCACAACTGGAACACGGTCTTGCAAGAAAATACTTCATGTAGAGTCAGGTTTTTCAGACGCATTCAACATTCAGCATCATTGGCAATATAAAATACCACTTACCAACTATCCATTCCACCCAAAACACTCTTTACATAAAACAAGCTAAAATTGTGTCATTCAGTCTGTCTGTTTCCATGTTCTTCTTTCCATACTAGTACTTTATCTCTCGAGTTTTTCAGGGCAGAACATTGTATACACGTCTGTATCTGTAATGTGTCTAGCTCAAGAGGCCAGCTGCCTTGTTTGGTGTATAGCATCTTCAAAATTACCCAGTAAAAATATGGTGTGTGAGCCACGACACACGTACAATATGGCTTTCCCTAACTCATTCTGTGCCGAAATAAGACAACCAGCTACACTTCACCAAACACAGCATTTTTCCTCTTTCTGCAAAATACTGTTTGGGGGGTAAAATATAAGCAGAATTGCTTGTTTTCTTGTGGGTCATTTTTTTGTTGTGTTGGTTTGGGGTTTTTTTAATTGCCTTCCTGCTACTGGAGGCAGCTGCTTCTTAAAAACAATAAACCATCTCTTTTGTTTCAGCTACCATGCTGCAAAATATTGTCTCCAATGTACAAAGAAAGAGTGAATAACTTTCTGTGAGTTTAGAGTAATATGATGAGTAGTGGAATATTCATTCAAGTCTAAAATGTAATTTTCTCTGGGAGAAGGGAATATTCCAGTCAGCTTTACAATACACTCTTTTTCTCAAGGCCTTAACCTCAGCTTTCCAACACAAATCTTCAGAACAATGAATTCACCATAGCTGCTCTCAGTATTCCTGCATTTACTTGGGAATCCTGGAAGGCTGCATGCCATTTAAATGTTTTAGAAACTGACAGCGTACTAACATACTGGCCTTGTAATGTCCCTTGCCTTAAGGGGTACGAGAGCTCTGTGATCCAGCATGTATGATTTTTACAACAAGGCTAGTAAGGATTTAGTCATTTTGGAGGTAACAGCAAATCCTAAGATCCTTTCATTTACTTCATTACCCTGGATAATCCTCAGCTTGTATAACTGTGTTCACCTTAAGGGACATCCTTGGCAGTTTCAATAGGATTCTGGTATCTCTTCCACTTCCTCTCCTGAACTTTGGTTGCACTGTTACCCTAAGGAGTACAGCCATCTCCATGAAACTGTAAAAGCCCTCCTCTACTCATAAACACACATCCCCTTCAAGTCTTTACAAATATTTTCTTTCTCACCATGCCAAGTTTTAACCTGTTCTTGCCACTAATCCTCTGCACAGTTCTGCACCACCATTGCATTCAGCAGCAGCCAACTATTCTCCTATGTTTTCTCATTTTCCTTCTCCTTTCTATCAGCATTCCTCATAAAGCATCCAGCACACTTACATTCTCCCTTGAAATCCATTTTTTTTAATTAGCTTTCCCTTTTGACATCTAAGTCTACAAAGTCTACTTCTAATCTCTTACCACACCTTAAAAGCCATGAGAATTCAAGGAAGTCACCTGTGACTGAGTGCAACTCTCACAGTTCAGGGAACAAATCCAGCTGGGCTGAAGCAGGTACCAGGAAAGGGCATTACTGTTCTTCTGATACTTAAGAACAAGGAGGAAACTGGAGACAGAGTCTTTTTAATCTACCATTTAGGAACTGTGCAGCCTTACAGACCCTGTCCTGGTAGGACTCAAGATAAACCAAAGAAGGAATCTAGTTCAGTTTTGAAATGAGGTAATCCTGCTCTTGCCACAACCCAAGGTTTTCTGCTGTTTTGAGAACAATGAAAATCAGCGAGTCTAAGCTATAACACAAAGAGGCCTGCACTGAGACTATATTATTTCCATTTGTTTTCTTTTGTTTCTGCTAACAGCACTTCAGAGAATGGTGAAAGCCCTTTAAAGCCTATCTATTGACTTCAAAGAGAACCACTTTTCCTTATGCATTTGTTTTGTTGAGGTTTTTTGTTTGATTTTGTCTGTTTGTTTTTAAGTTTTCACCTTGTTTTCAGGGGCACTAGTAGCAAAAATCCCTATGAAAATTGCAGTAAGGCTGAGAAGTGCTCTGGGCACCACCTAAAAGAAAGGAACCACAATTCTTTAGTAATAACAGTGATATTAAACTTGCTCTGGGTTGAAGAATGTCATTTTCTTACCACCACCTTCCCTTCTATCAAAACAGCCCTGAGTTACTACATAGCACAAAAACATTTGCATTGCATAAAGGATTTGTTCTGTTGTTTTTCTCTTATCATCCAAATAGTAAGAAGAAGCTGAGCTCCAGGCAGGGGAAAGGTGCCACATCAGAGCTGGGAGGTTCACATCATTTCAGGAGCAGACATGAAAAAATTAACAGTGTAGAAAGAGAGTCAGTTTAGCAACTTTAACATGCAGGGGTGAAAAAATGTTTACACACACACCTGAGGAATCAAATTGCGAAGTTTCTCAGGTTCACAGTCTTTTTTGAGGAAGGCCTGCCTGTAGTAAATTTTGGCTGGTCACCATCCAGCTGTGCTCCTCACAAAGAGGAGCTGAATATCTTCATATCCTCTTACACTACCTTAAACACTGCTGCACATGGATGAGCACAAGGCCCTGACTAAGGCTCATCATAGCATAGGTGAAATGGTAATAAAGCACAAAGCTATCGCAGTTGGAGAAGAAACAATAACAAGTTACTCTGACCAAGAACTCCCAACTTACAGCCTGGGAAACCATTTTGTTGCATCAACATCATCTTTTCTGTTCTCTCATCCAACCTTTACTAATTTTGCACCACTGCTCATTTAGGGACAAAAGATATTAACTAGCAAACTAGTTTCCAAGAAACCTTGTCAAGGTTTGAAGCAAAAATTACCTTCAAATTTAAGCTTGGACTACAAAGCTGACCTTCTGTTTCCTATCATCTTAATGATTGATTTGTTGCAGCTGTGGGTTTATGCACCTTGGTCTTTCTTATATTGAGAGAGTACAGAAACCCAGCCATTCACATAAAACAGAGAATTCTGTAAGGCAGCTCAGCTACAAAAATGCTCTACTAAGAGTTTCTCACTGGATAGATGTGTCTTATAGTTAAAAAAAAAAAATTAACACTATCACACGGGAGTCTCTTTCCCAAGTCACCCATGTACAGCAAAAGCACAAAGAAGTGCCAACTAAAGATATTGAGGAAAGTAGCAGAAACACAAGAAAGAATTCTCAGAATTCTGTTAAAGCACTTTTAGGAGATCTGATTGAATTTTCCCCATCAGAGAGACTCTGTCTAAAGCAGATAGCTTTTACCATCATTCAGCTACTATAAATTAGGTACTGCTAAAGAAGCATCACAGAATTTGTTTAATATTCTGCTCTCTCTAAACTAGCAGGTATACTATTAAATAGGCATAATTAAAAGACAAAAAATAGAAGGCTGTGTGTTAGGAAGTCTAGCGAACTTAAATATGCACAACCAACCTGTTGAAGAGTGGGGGGAAGCTGGGCATGGCAATGGTACTGTTTTTAAAATTGCTTTTAAAAGTCTGTGTTAATCCAGGTTGGCAGCAAACTATTGCTTTTAAGAGACACATTCCCTTTAGAAACAAAGCCAGCTGGATTTTTTTTATTTACTTTTTAAAAATTTTATTAGAGAACCACAGGCAGACTGGGATTTTTCCTCTGTGAAATGTTTTCAACTATCCTGGCTGGTCTCAGGTGTGCAGCCTTAGTACAAATGGATAATACTAAAAAGTGCCTTCAGGCATAGCCTTAAGCTATGGGGAGTAAAATGCACTGCCTTGTGAGCAGCCTCTGGCACAAGGGAAAGGCATAGAGAGAGCAACCCAAAATTCAGGCTCCTTCTTGCTCCTCCAGTTCCAGTTTTTCCTTTAATTCCCTTCTTCCCCCAGGAAAATTCATTTGTGTTTGGCTTGTGATTTCTGAATCCTCCGCTAGCGAGTGGCTGAATGAGCTGAAAGAAGACTATATAGCCCCTACTTCCTCTCACAAATCTTTACACAAGATTTTGCTAGCCCACAGAGGAGAGCCCTCCCTTACTCAGACACTGTTATTCCAATCCAGTATAATCTTAAGTAAGGTACAAAGGCAATCTACCATGTCTGCTAGGAACAGGCAGGAGACCTGGGGGCATAGTATCTGTTTTTTAGGAATAGGTAGCTCAGGCCTATGAGCCGCTCTATATAACTACTTAAGAAAATAAGAGGAGTTTAAAACTGCCTCCCCACCTTCCCCCATAAGACATTCCCTAGTTCACATTTATTTGTTACTTGATTCAACCAAAGGGATGATAAACATTTTCCTTATACAGGATACAACCATATACAATGCTGTAGCCCCTCCTTTCCCAAAATATACTCTCCACATTAATTTAACAGAACAACCCCCCAGATTTTGGTCAGACTACCAAGACTCATTGAGATTAGCCATTAACAAAACCAACAGAAATCAGTGCCTACAAAGAGCTAACCTCCATAGGCAGAAGTAATTCTCATGGTCCACGCAAATGAACCTGTCTGTAAGCATAAGCTTCCAAAAGTGCTTCACCCACCTCTTTCTGATGTGATACGTGTGCTTTCCAGGCTCTGCTCAGTGTCTCACTAGCCTTTTGTCCTTTCTTGGCTATCCTCAGGTCTCTGGGAACTTGCTATCAAGAGTTCCTGCTCTGTTGCACTTCACAGCTTAATTAGGCAGCCCCACCTCATGCTCCAGTTGTATACTCTGTAATCAAGGGCAGTCATTGGAACCAGCTGTTCTGTTTTAAAGGCTCCTCACCTTTAATCAAGCTTCCCACCCCATCACAGCTTGATCTTCAGGTTGTGATGAACTATCCAACCTGGCTCTTGAGCCTCCATCCTGTTACATGGCAAGAGTAATTCAGAGGCCATGGAGCATTGATCTCACTAACACAGGATCAATACTGTGCCTCTGCACTGTGCAAAATCATGCCTGATGGGTTTGGTTATGTATAGGCCAAGGGGAGTATAAGATAGATAAATTCTACTGTGGTGCAATGAAATTTGTGTTCAGGACGTTACTCATCACAAATATATTGTGTCATACACTGACATGACAGATGATTAATCATTGTATTCTATCAGTGCAATACAGCATATAAAGAAGCAGTGGCATCTGAAGGAAGATTTCACCTGATTTCTTTTAAAACCTGCTGAGCACTCTTGTTTCTCAAACGCTTGATCATCAGCGAGCATCTCTTTTCACACAGGGTGCTCTGATTGCACATTAGATGAAAACCCACTTAGCATTGCAACCACAGACAGGACAAGACTTGTTTTTCATTGCAGGATATAGTAGTCATGGTATCTTCCTCCCTGTGCTGATACTTTATCATCTTTTAAGTAGACTTCTACCATAAATTTAAAAGTTAACAGTACTGCTCCTTTCCCCTTGTGTTTTCATGACAAAAGTATATTTATCAACTCTCAGCTGCAAGTTGAAGAAGGAGGAACTAAAAGTAAAGAGAGAATATGGGGTAAATTATTTGAACTCCTTCTGTGGAAAATAATCCCCTCATTTCTTCTTCTTCATTATTAACTTGCACACTCGTGTTAGCCTCAAGTTGACATACTCTGTATGAACCTCACAGTCTTAAAAATTACACCAGCAGTCTGCTGGTTCATACAGAGAACATCTGGGAGAGCTCGAGGAGAAAGTGCTCTTCTTTCTATCCCATAAAACTTTATTCATTTTGCTTCATTTTCTAGGACGAATATTTCAATACCTAATGTCGATGTTTTCATTCAGATATGAGCCTCAGAATCTGATAGCAAAGCCCAGGCACCTAGGCCACCATCTCATCAATCTTCCTTTTCTTTTTCTAATAGTATGTTTGATGCTAGACTACCGCTGTCACCGACTCATGCCTCAATTTCTCAGGTATAGGTACTCCTCTAGAAAATGTGCCAAGCTTTGCAAAAGAAAGCAAATACAGAAGCTTGAAAATACAAGCATCACTGAAAGCTGATATCTGAATATCATGACACATAGCTGTCTTTCATATTAGACAATACATGTTGTGTCACCTAAGGAAATTTTCATTCACCTGCCTGTAAGTGCTTTATACAGTTTTTGAAGATTTCTCTTTTGTTTTTCTCCAATATATTGGATATAAGTCCACTGTTTATGCCAAGCAAGCTCTAGATTCTTCAAAAAAGTTAAAAACACAATGTCATTTGTGACTGTGTTTTAAAATCTTTTATATGAACTAGCAGACTGTACAACAGATGCAAGAACACAAGAGGATTCAACCAAGACAAGCCCACATATAAGACATTGCCAGTGTCAAAACTTTTCTTTCCGTTAAACCCAAGATTAAAAAATAGGAGAGAAATAATTCTTGCAAACTACATGTGTGTTTTAAAAAGAAAAACCTTGAACTCTTCCCAGTCTTCTCTGTTCAAATAATTGTAATGATGGAAATTTGTAACTTCAGAAAAGAAAAAAATCTTCCTCCCTAGAGCCGAGTCAGGGCATTAGAGGTAACAGTATCTACATCACAGAGGCCATCTGCTAAATTTACTTGGGAACTCATAAAAACAAGGCTTTCTGCAATAAGGACTACTTTCTAATGGTTTGTTACCCTCTCTGCTAGGAGAACAGTAATTTTGCCAGAGCACAGCTATTAGATACAGAGCAAACCAGTGCTTACTCTAAATACCCAACCTTTTTTTGAAAACATGGTTGAAATCCACAAATGCTATATAAGATTAAAATATGGTCACTAAAAATAATTCTGGCGTTCCTGGGCCAAGGCAAATTATTAATGACCTTGGGATACACATAAACTTTTACAAGTGATTACTGTCCTGCATTGTTCCTCAGAGAATGCTCCATTGTCTCCAAGAGTCAAACCAAAGACATGGAGATAAAGTGGATTAACAGGTATTTGACACATAACGACACTAAAGAAGAGCTCTGCATAAAACAGATTGAGGAACCTAAGGCAAACTCAGGTAAGAATGAGTTGCTTTCTGCATGTCATCATCTACAGAACTGGACTTTCTGGACCCACCTGTCACCCTTCTGACAGTTACATCATTTGCAAGTAGGTGTTTTACATGCATCTTGTATCAAGGCATGACACTTTTCCGCTGATGGCATGGAAAGGGGTTTACATCTTTTCAGCTCCCACAGTATTTCTATAAGTAGCCTCTGTACATGTATTAACAGGGTTAATTTCAGCGTAACAAGCTTTGGTAGCTGTAAGCTTGTAGATATTGCACTGGAATGGACCAAAATATTCAAAGACCAAAAAAACCCCCACATCTTGCATGAAATGTATATACATGTACAGGCATACGTACGTGCTTGCACTGATACGATGACAAGCCTAAATGACATTCATCAAACACAGAACTGCTACAAGTGAGTTATTATAATATGTGAAAATATTTGACATTGTCTATCTGCCCTTCTGTCTTCTACCCCTGAAGGACAATCCACATCTTTTCCATATGTTCGTGAGGTTTTTCACACCAAACCAAATGGTATACCAAATTTATTGTTGGTGGCATAAAACACGTGTGTAAGCTAAGTAGGCTTGATGTTGATGGGCTGCTCATGGTCACAGCCAGAACAGGTACTTTAGTTTAGCAAGCATACTAATCAGGAATTTATCTTCAATTTTGAATGCCAGCAAGCATTTGTGAGGATTCATTTTGATCATCAGATGCTATTCCTCCCTAAAAATGAGGGCCTGCTTTCAAAAAGTGTATGGTATTTCTGAGGACACGCCCTACGTTTACTGTCCTTTTTTTTTTAAATTATTTTAAAGAAATGCTTAATTTCTTTAAACGCAAAAAACTAAATACAGGATCTACATTCATTTCATGTGTGTCTTGAAATTAAATGTCAAGCATACCCAAGAGAACAATGTTAATGAACAGTCTTAGCCCACAGCACCCACTACCTGTCATTCTTATTAAACACAAAAGAACAAAGAGGTTAGTATAATTGTTGATATTTAACCAAAATGGAACATTTTCTGTGCATATTCATGAGGTATTAACATTAGCACCTTTTTTGTTCTGCCCAATGAGTTCAGTGATAAATAGATATAAAACATGGTTGAACATGGTTATTGAAAATAAAGATGTTCTGGTAGCTGGCCAGCACATCAATTGATTTTACATGCTTGGTTTTTCTCTTTCATTGTTCAGTCCTACCTCAGGTTATGAATTTTCAGAAGCAAACATGAGCAATTCAGAATAAATCTACAATTGCTACTTGGGTTGGTGTATCACTTTTCTTAATTTTCCTTTTACAGGTTGCTTAAATCAATAGAACTGTACACTTGAAAAACACTGCAATATATATTCCTATATTTTTCTTTGCCATTGAAAACCCTTCTATCATTTCTCCCTCTCCTTTAATGTAAAATGAATATCAGAAATCCTTAATGATGTTAAGGACCATGGCTGGCTGTATGATACAAAGATTGATTCATTAATATTTTTTATGAATAGAAGTGGTGAATTCACTGTTTGTATTATTTAATACTACCAGAACATGTATGTAAATACTAGTAATTTCAAAGTTTTCATACATTTTAACATACCATATAATTTAGCTCAAAACCCGAAGAAAGCATATTATTCATTATACACTCTTTATTTTTTTAGTCATCCAGACATGCAGCAGAATCATGTGATACCAAACAGTCTAATACATAATCCCAAATGAAGAAAACCATTTACAAATGCATAGCTAAACTGCAATTCCTTAGCTGAAACCTATTTAGCAAAAACAGGTTGTAAGAGACAAATGTATTTGTAGAAAAGTTGTTTTACTCTCTAGGGAGCAATGATTCATGAAAGTAGAATGTGCAAGTGCCAGAACCAGAATATGTAACTATTTCTGCTAGAATACCTGTTGGCCATTCTGTAACTAGTTCATCAACCTGTGGTTCTTTTCCTCCTCCCACCTAGGGCATGTTGTATCTATTATATAGGGTCTTAAGAGTAGGGACCAATTAACTACTCCTGTATGCAGCGCCTGTCTTGCGTGGTGCCCTGCTGACACTCAGGACCAGTGATGCTGCTGAAACGTATGTAAAAATTACCATAAAGTGATAAAACCATAAAAAGTAATTGTCTCATGGTTCACTGGTTGACTTAATATTAATCTATAACAGTATAATTAAGGTATCTTTCACAGTTTCTCTTAAAATAAATTCTGAATCATAACACCAGTAATAAGCTTTCCTTTCTATGTGAGAAGTGTATGTGGATGTGGTCTGCTTTGGATGCTTTAAATAGCTTATGAAAGCCAAGGTGTCCCAGCACCAGGCTGCAGTTTCCAGTGGAAATACTCTATTGCTCGCCAGACAGTAAAGGGCACGTAATTTAATCTCTCTGCATTGCAGTTGGTCACCTATACAATGTACAGTCCCTCACCTTTTGTCTGTTTTGTTATTTGACTTTGTAAATTTGGCAGGGTAGGACAATCTCTTGATCTGTGCCCATACCAATAACACCTGCCACAACCAGTCTCAGTGCCAGTCCCTGGAACTATCACAGCAGGAAAGAAACAGCTTAAACTGATCCACTGTTTCCATTTTTGTTCTCGCCATTTTCATTCCTTCCACCTTGGTCTATCTGTGGTTTACAACTCACTTTGGTCACTCAACGCACTCCATGAAATACGACTATTAAAGATAAATTGTTTTGTTGTATTTACAGTATTCACCACAAGCATCACTAGTAGTGAGAGACTGAAATGAATACCGATCAAAAAACCCCTCGATATTAATCTAATAATGCAGCGAGGATGGAAATAAAAAGACTTGAAAATCTTGCGCTGTATCTTGCAAAATGTAAGCTCAAGTATTAAATTCTTCACAGTGATAACTACTGAATTTCAACTTATTTTCTCCCTTTGGCTCCTAATGCTGTATGATGCTACTACATGAGGTAACTGTCAAAAGGTGGATTATTTTATCATGTATACAGGCTGTCACTGTAACGGCAGCTTGCATATTAGCTGAGCCAGAGCACTGTATCAGTAGGGCAAGACTGTGCTAATTGCTCACTGCTGGACTGTATGTTCTTGTCTTTAATACATTTTAAAGTAGACATTGCAAATGCAAGTGAATACTACTTAAGGTAGTACTGCCAAAAACAATTTAAATGCAAGAAGAAAAAGAAAATGCCTTAAATAGGCCCATATTTACAGTGTGACAATTCTTTCCATTGGGAAATCGCTTTGCCAAAATCTACCACAGTCAACTGTAATTTCTTTCTTAGTCAGCCTCTCGGAATCTTTCATAATCCCCACTGTCTATTTAGACATCTGACAGTCCCCGTTGTCACTACCCCTTTCCATTTACCTCAAAATCCACATTTGCCACACACCACAAGGGCTCTGCGGGAAGGGGCACAAAGCGGGAAGCACCTGAGGGACGGCTGAGGGGAGATGGCCAGCACCCGGCCAGAACCGGTTCCAGCTGGATCTGGAACCAGCCTACACAGCAGTGTAAAACCCCAAAGCTTCAGCCAGACACGGAAGCAAAGGGCTTCCCTGTACAAAAATATTTAAGAAACAAACCGAAAGGTGTGAGGGACTGCGGACACGCTGGGGGGCGGGAGGGACGACGATGACTCTGTGCTGAAAGGGGGGACAGCCAGCCCTGAGGGGCCACGGCCTGTGGGCAACTCCACCTGGAGCAGGCCCGCCTCCGCAGTTTGTGCTCATGAGCAACAAATTCAGTAAAATTTCTCAGCTCGAGACTCTTCCACTTGTGACTTAAACCCACCAAAATCAGACACCAGATAATTATTGTGCTAAGATCATCACTTACTGTGCTGACTGATGCTATTTTTTTGATCTCCCTGTCTCTGGCTTTTTTTTTGCCTTCCCTGTAGTCCATAAGCCTTTCTAGAGAGGTATTTCTCTGTGGTCTGCATTTAGACAGTCTTGGCAAATTACATTCAGGCTGAAGACTGGCAGTTCTATCTGCTATCATAAAGTATTAACGTGTGTACTTCTCATTGAGCATAATTTTTTAATGATATTTAACAGGAACTGGATGGGTATGTTTGCCAATTTGAAGGCTGGCAGCAATGCTATTTAACATGTGGTTTACTTTAAATGGTACATACAGTTTACTTTTAATGCTATGAAGATTTTTGGCTTCTAAATCTTGTTTTAACATACAAATAACCAACGAGTGGTTTAAGAGGATTAATTGCCAGACAATGCAGAGAATTTTTTCAATACAGTATGTATGGCAAAGGCTGTGTTCTTGATGCTAAAGAGCAGCCCATCAGCAAGCTTTTGTCAGCAGTAACTGGATCTTAAACATTGAAGGCATTTTCAGTCATGCATTCATGAAGACTAAGTTTCGTGCTTTTCTCTCTCGGTTTTGCACTGCTTATTGGTGTGAAATTGAAAGAGGGAGTATGCGATAGTAAGAGTATCCCATGTAGGGGAGAAGCAAGAGTGTCAAACTGTCTTTCAATCAAAAATATTATACCAATGAACTACACAATGAAGAAATGGATGGTGTCACTGAACAGTGACACTAAGGAATCAACTGAATGTGTAAATCTGAACTATTGGGTGTCTGTCACCCATGTTAAGCATTATTCTTTCTAGCCACTGATTCAAATGAACCTTGTAAATTGAAATGTGCATGTAGAATAGGGTGTTCATAAAAGCCTTTGAGAGTTTCACAGTTTAGGCTATAATTACTTTTTTAGCACAATTCTTTGAGACAGTGACTACCTCTCAAACAAGGACTGATTATCCACAGTTCCTACCGGTTTCATTACAAGCTCATTGGGGATGGCCTAATGCTATACAGTGTTAATGGAAAATGGACTAATAAATAAAAATGGGATGATTGATTAAAAGCCAACAAGTGCCTAAGTACTCCAGATGATTCATTGTGCTGAAAAGTTCTCATGATCTGTAGACAAAAGAGACAAAGGAATGCAAGATTAAAGAGGCAGTCAGTAGCAGAGAAGAAAAAGAACCCAGAAGCCAGTGGCTTAGTTGCTAATTTGATAGTCAGAAATTGTCTTGGAGCTGGCTGGCATTAGCTGTGTTGGAAATAGGGGAAGCTTCTAGCAGCTTCTCACAGAAGCCACCCCTGTAACCTCCCTGCTATCAAAACCTTGCCACATAAACCCAATACCTTAATAAAAAGTAACTGGAAAAGTGGCTGTCAAGTAGACAAAACAGACCTGATTGTCAGATTAGAGACATAGACCAAGTAGGTCTCTGCCTAACTAAGTAATTGCATCTATACTTACTTGAGCTAAAGCAATAAAATAAGTAAGGATTAAAGAATTTAAGGAACAAATCTTAACCTTGATGCAAATGACATGTTAAATGACTTCTCTCTTACTCTATTTTTTAAACATCAAATGCCAGAAACTTACCTCATATTTGTCTTCATTTCTCTTGGTTCTAAACCACAATAAAATGCCAATACATCAAGGCAAAGGTAGGCTGAGAACAATTCTTCTAGAGAGCTAACATGATACTGATCTTCAGTAGCTTATCTATAGCCTTATCCAAAGCACAGAGATGTACTCATTTAGGAATTACTCTTTCACCTAACTAGAGCATCCTAGTCCACATTATTCTTCTAGATTCTCTCTGGAATTAATGGAGACCATGAACATAGTTGTTTTTCTAGGTGAGATGATTCATGCTCTGGAGGTGTGAATTTTTCTTCCTCAACTAAAGAGGGAGCTGAAACAATTTTTTTACATAATTTATTTTTACATTATTGAAATGAAGGGAAATTAATATTACTGTTAATGATTGACTTCAGTGCAGAACCTTGTGAGCCAAGAATGGGTTACCATCCAAACAGCACAAAAAAAGAGAAAGGCCCTCAGTCAGCTCAGTCTCAATGGCAAGACAATTTCATTAGATTTCATGACAGCAAAAAACTTCTTTTGCCCTGAGTTAATGTTGTGGTCCTGCCCTTTAAAAACTTTAAGAAGTCCACTTCTTGCCTGAGATCATGAGACACAATGATTGCCTACAAGCTGTCCTGCACTGTAGAAAAATGTGCTTATACTATAAAAATGGAAATGTGAAGCTATTTTATGACATTTTAACACTCAAAGCCATTGGGATATGTTGTAAGCTCTGACCTGCACTTACAATTATAGTTACCATCACTCCTTGGGAATGAGACCTGAAGTTATAAATATGTCCACTTCTATGAGAGATTAGAAATGACTTCAAAGAATTCACTTTCAAAAAGAAATTATGCACTAATTAAATAAAAGTCTAAAAATTAAAAACCAGTCCCAGAGATAGGTCTACATGAGAAGCCATTTATGCAGATAAGTGCATCTCTCTAATACTAATGCGGAGAAAGAGACAGTGGGTAGGAAAGTTCTTCAGCCCCAACAGATCAAGAAGGCAGTCTTGTACTCAAGTGCTATTGTCAAGTCTCCTCCTAGTGAACCCAAGAAAAGACCAATAGCTTGAAAAAGTGGGGAAAGAGAAGAATAGTTCCTCAAAATGTTAAAATAATTTGTAAAATAATTATCTAAATAACCCTATTTGTTTATTTTCATTGCATTAGAGACGCTCCACCAGTGCACTGAGGTTCTCGATTAGACTTAAACGTGGAAAGAAAGAGGCTTTCTTGTGCCTAGAACTTTACATGCATTAGGATACAACTTCCAAGTTTCCAAGTAGAGTACAAAATGCTACCCATTCTTCAATTCCTAGGCTAATTTCACAATGCTAAGTTTTGAAGGGCATAAAATATTTTAGATGTTACCCTTACAGCTTTACATAGAATCCTTTAAAATTGTAAAGAAATCAGTTCTACAAAATGAAAGGTTTTATGAGAAAATTTCCTTTTACAATAGTTTTTTTTATGCATATTAGAATGCTACAGCCTAGACATTCTATTAAATTCTTTGATGTGATTTAAAATACCTGTAATGCTGTTTTCATTTAAATTCTACAGAATTTTTCTGTAAAAGCATATCTGCAAGACAGGAGAGGAAGAAAGAACAAAATTTCTATCTCCTCACTCCTAGCTTACCGGCCTCTAACTGGAACAGGAGGCATTTGCAAATGTATCTAGCTCATTTATTTTCTCACCAAATTTTTTCAATGTATTGTAATATTTCATTTTCACTTGTGCAACAAAGAAAAAGAACCCATAAAAAGATGATAGGAGAGAATTCTATGCAAGTCTTTGAAGTAATGCTGATAATATATTCCCAAGCAACTGAGTTTCCATTTGCATAATTAAATTGGCCAGAACTATCTTAACTGTCCAGCTTGCAGGAGTTCAACCTCTCTGAAATGCAATATCTATACCCATGAGACGCTGGTCAATTACACAGGTGAATTGATAAAAGAATTCAAGACACAGAATGCTTGATTCAATATTACACATTAGTGGGAAGTCTAATACAAGTTATACACTATGCAGCAGCAATATTTTAATATTTTGGTAAATAACATACAACCGCTGAGGACATATAGAATTGTGACACTGCAAAATTGTGGTCGATGGAGTTGGGATTTTTTTTCCTTTTTTTTTTTCAAATCAAGCAGGGAGTAGACATAAGGATGTGGTGATAGGAGTTTGTTAAAAACTTGACTTGGTTTCCCCCTGCATAAATACAACTCATCCATGCAAATTGTTGCTCTGGCATTTTGGTACTCACAAAACACGTAAAACTTACTCATGTAAGTACTGTTCTGCTGGAAGCCCGATTTCCACATACATAACTGCAGTCACTAGGGTACTTGTGTCATATTGCAGAGAAGGAAACTTCTGCCACGTGGGTCACTGTTAACCTCTCCACCCATAAATTTGTGTAGAGAAGAAGAACGGTGCAATGGAATGACTGCCTTTCCAAACCTGCAGCTAGAACTCAGCCATGTGTTACATCCATGGCAGGTGAGGTTGAGAGCAGGAAGGGAAAGATGTCATGGGACAACCTGTCTTCTCTTCCTGAGACACTGTTATATTTCTGTCTGTAGAGCAAAGAAAAGCCTTTGCCATATCAGTATTAGCAGCTGGTGTCTAGCCAGTTAATTTTCAGTTTCCTTCGGTTAGTCGGTTATGCATATAATTTTCCTAATCATTACTCAACATAGCAAAAAAAAGAAAAGAGTTCCTGCTCCTAGAAAATATGAATGTGGGTGGCCGAGTACTCTGAGACACTAAAGCATTTCCTGAAGGATCCAGAACACACTGAACTTCCCCGAAGGTAACAATGCCTGCAGTAGTGATCTTGAGGTATCAGCAATTGTGTTGGTAAGAAAATGTCACCACTATGGAGTGAATATGAGACTTCAATCCAAATTATGGTTTCTGTGGAATGACACTTTTGTCGTGGTTTAACCCCAGCCAGCAACTAAGCACCACACAGCCGCTCACTCACTCCCCCCCACCCAGTGGGATGGGGGAGAAAATCGGGAAAAGAAGTAAAACTCCTGGGTTGAGATAAGAACGGTTTAATAGAACAGAAAAGAAGAAACTAATAATGATAATGATAACACTAATAAAATGACAACATTAGTAATAAAAGGATTGAAATGTACAAATGATGCGCAGGGCAATTGCTCACCACCCGCCGACCGACACCCAGCTGGTCCCCGAGCGGCGAATCTCTGCCCCCCCCTTCCCAGTTCCTAAACTAGATGGGACGTCCCATGGTATGGAATACACTGTTGGCCGGTTTGGGTCAGGTGCCCTGGCTGGGCATGAGAAGCTGAAAAATCCTTGACTACAGTCTAAACACTACTGAGCAACAACTGAAAACATCAGTGTTATCAACATTCTTCACATACTGAACTCAAAACATAGCACTGTACCAGCTACTAGGAAGACAGTTAACTCTATCCCAGCTGAAACCAGGACAACTTTGCTTTTAAGTTCAGGAAACAAATGTGGAGTTTAATACTGATAACCTCCGATAAAATAAAAAAAACACCCAAAACCAAAAACCCACCCTGTATTCGCAACCAGTCATAAAGTGGCAGAAATCTATTAAATGTACTCTGTGCTTGACCATAATCAAAAGGTGACCCATATGTTGCCTGAATATCTTTTTAACATTGTATCCATTTATCAAAGACAATTTTCTTTGAATAATAAAGTATGATGAACTACCTAAAGAAAAGTCGGACCATCTGTCTGCCTCCTTAGTCATTAACATTCACCTTCAGTATATGCTTGGCTTGTTTTATAACTACTTGAGTGACAGGAGAATTAGTTCATTCCCATGGTTTGGGTTGTTTTTTTTTTCTGTAGACTTTATTTTTTTCTATCATCTATGCATACATTTGTTAAACAGAAGGTGGGGGTGGAGTATGTGAAGTCTAAACTAATTTGAGAAACTAGCATAGCTTCTGCTTGCAGATGTCATGGTGTTTGCATTTTACATATTCATTGAAATGATTCTCCTTTTTCAGGGGTAATGAAAAAGCATTTTTGGCTGCCTTTAAGTCCCAGGTACACCCTGAACTTGTAAACATTTTTCAAGTTTTCCCTAGTGCTGAGGGCAACTGTTCCTCCAAATGTTTCTCTATACATCGATGGCCGAGCATTTGCTTGATTTCTGGGCTTCTGTATGTGAGGACAATGGTCCACACATACAGATCTTGCATCTGTCTCACATCTGTTTTTCATAAACCAAGAATGGCCTCCACAGAGGTGCAAGAACTTGCCATGTACTGTCCAAGGTGATAAAATAGAGCAAAATAAAGGGAGTCAAGAATTCTGAGCAGAATTTGCAGGGTCTAGTCTGGAGATTGGCATATTACCACATACAATAGATTCACCACTTTCTAAATTTACAATAAAAAAAAAAATCCGATTTTTACTCAACTTTTAAGATTAATTTTACGCCTTAAAAATATCTTAAAATAACAATGTCACCAGAATTGTGTAGGATAACAAGGACTGAAACAGATGAACGGCGACTAGAAATGAGTTCCAATTAGTTAAGTGCTTTCAATACTTTTTGCAAAAGTTCTGAACTAAAATATGTCCTTGAAGCTCTAGGTGCTAACCTTTAATGTGTGTATCCAGTGGAACAGAAAGTATGGACAGGAAATATACTCAAAAAAACCAATCTTAAAACAGATTTTCAATAAAAGACATAATGAAAATTGTAAATAATTAGAGCGTAATTCGAAGTCTACCGAATTTAACAGCTGAACTTTGAGAATTTACTCAACAATGACATAGACATTTCTATACTTTCTTCCAATGAATTCTCTCCTTCCATTTGCTGTAAGTTTAGAATTTTTTGACTCTTACATTAAGTGATGTTTCTAAGCCCATTTTGTAAGATAAAACTGTTCAATGAATTCTCCCTTTCCTCTAGAAATGAGATTATTTATAGTTTAGAGTTAAGATTTGAATAGAAGAATGCTGATTCAACATGAAAATGTAGAGGTTCTTTTTCAGTGGGGAGTCTGTCCAGAACTTATTAAAAGAGTGTTTATATTGAAGTTCACATTTTACCTAGAATTCCTAAAATTAAGTTCTTCTGTTAGCTTATTTGTGCAAATTAAAGAATAAGCTAATTAGTTAATAATTCCTGCAAAAGACTTGCTTATAGTTAACAATTCTTTTTTTTGCTTCAACTGATCTAAAAATCTTCTGTGGGAAGTACTGCTCAACTGGACTCTGAGAGTGACTCAAAACTGCTTTCATCTTGTCAATGAAACAAGGGAAAAGAGATGGAAGTTAAGGCTCTAGACAAATGAGCAGGTTAACATGGCATAATGAGTTACCAGTCAGCCAGGCCCTTTTAACTGATAAAATGCTCTTAATGCACTTAAGGTAAAGGACATTAACTTTTGCTGAGATTTAATCTGGTATGCTTTACCACACTCTCAGACCAGTTAACGTAATGACAGTGAGGCATGATCACTTGTTAAATGTGCTAACTCATTCAGTGTATTAACAGTGTATGTAGTAAGGCTCTGGTATCCTATACTGCAATAAAACTGACCTCAGGTAACAGCCATTTTTATAAAAGGCCAACAATATTTAATTTATAACTTCCTGACTTAAGCAGAGTTCATCTGACTTGAATTTGGAGGGAGGTGGGGGTGTCTGTATGTTTTCTATCAAGCTTTATCTGGCTTGGTGATACTTCTACCAAAAAACCTGATGCACAGCAATATGCTGGTGGAAACACTATCAAGAGAAATCTACATATTAATTTTTAACATGCATGTGGAGATATTTTTATCTGTATCAGAATGAAAAAACTCATCATAGAGAAAATAGGTGACATGGTATTGCCTTCTAAGAACTAAACTCTCATTGGAGATTCACATAAAGGGTATAAATAATAAAAATGGATGAATAAAGAATCAATAACATTAAACACTTTTGCAACTGTTGACAGCAAGAAAAATTACCCTGTCAGTGAGTAAAGAACAGATCCAGCCTCTGATGATTTTAGAACAACTCTACAGTACTGCTACCTTCTTGTGGCTCAGCTTGCATTTTCTTATCAAATGCTATGAAGCAGGCAAATTAAATTAAGTAGTCAAAATCAATGAAATCAAATTATTGAGCCATCATATTCATTACTGGTGATTATTAATTGTGTGACATTTATCTGAGTTAAAGTGGGAAATTTGCAACAGAATGAAACAAGGTAGCTTTTTCTACCTTTTAAAAATGCCTATTGCTTGTATCTTTTAAGTCTTTTGCATTCAAGGCACTGGGCTTAGCAGATGTAATGAGAATTTATTTCATTATTGCAGAAACTATAGGGGCAGAGCTGCATGGAAGGAAGCAAGGATGTCCAACCACAGGTCTGTCAAGTGATGGAAATCACCAGAGGCCAGTGGGTCCTGCTTGAAGAAGACACAGTCTGTCCCCAAGCAGTCATGCTTAGGGAGGAAGGCAGAATTAGGATGAATTTTAGGTTGGCCTGGTTTGCCCCTTTCCATAGGGTATAAGGCTACAAATCCTTCCTGTCACCACTTTCTAGTCATGCTGCTGTGTTCAGGATGACACCTGTCCTTTAGGAAGCTGGGATGAAGACAGATTCATTGATTTCTGTTAACCCACGAACAACACGATGCTAAATGTTTTGTGTGTTTTGTTGCAATCAGACCCATTCCTGCAATATATGAAAGTTGAGTCTACAAAAATTCCATTAGCAGAAAGCAGGGCTGTATCTAAAGTGAAAGATCACATGCACAAGTCTTTGAAGAATCAGGGTCTGACACACTATGCATTCAGTCTGTGCCTTCAGCTGAAAAATGCATGTTTCAGAATCTCAGAAAGTATTTGATTATTCTTCAAACTCTTTCAGCTGAAGCATTCATTAAAAACATTTTAAAATAAAACACTGCAGTTTAAAAAAAAATGCTTTATGTAAATTTTAAAATGTACCTAATTAAAGCATTAAATAAATCCCAAACAAAAATAACACATTTCAAAACCAAACATTTGATATATAGTAAGGGGTGTGTGTGTTATATTCCAATAGGAAAATGCAAAGAAAAAAATACAAATAATTGTTTTCCTGCCAACCTAATTTCATTTGAAAGAAAGTACCGAACCTAAAACAAAACAATGATTCACATAGTATTAATGACAATATTTTGCTGATATTTCATTCTTGGTTTAAAAAGAATCAACATTTATGACAAGTGCCAGAGAAAAAGCCTCAAGTATATGAAAATTTTAACGGAATTTATAATCTAGCTGAGATCTCTTTTTAGGTGGGAAGCTATCTGATTGATAATAATATCCACCATGCTCTTTATAGCTGATTTCTTCCAAGTGGCTGTAGTATAGATTCATATGGATTCAGAGAAGATCCATCAACTAATTTAAATATTTTAGATGCACCTCTTCAGAAGTGTCTGTTCTCTAATCTATTTTACCATCATTTTTTTTAGGTGAAATTTTTTTTCGTGAAATCTCCTCTACTTGGAAGCTTGGCAAAAAAGATAGGCAAGAGAACAGAGACAATGAAACACAACCTAGATTTGGCCATTGCTTTGTCTGCAACTCTTCCCTGTTCCATACTCGGTCAACATCAGCTTTATCTTGGTTAAAATCTGTTTAACTCAACAGTGTGCAGGTGTTAACAAGACTGACTGGCATACTGCTGTGCTGCTCTGTAGAGCTCATTAAAAAGTATACACATGTAAAACAGAGGGATTATAATTTACTCAACTATGCTTCAGTTAATCCACTGTCTCTCTGAAAGCAGCAGGGCTTAGTGTATCTCCTGTAGTATCACCTTGTACCATCACCTCCTCTCCTGAAGTATGGCATGCAAAGGGACTCACATAATTAGTTGCAAGAAGAACAATGCATTTACTTCAATGCCATTTCTGTTTACCCCTGTTGGTTATAAAGATGCCATTAAAAATCCATGTTTTCCTTCCAGTTGCACTCAATTATCATTGATCTCTGCTGTTTTAAGTACAGGGTGAAATTCTGGCACAGTCAAATAACCCTACAGGTAACCATTAGCAAACGTAGCACTTTTGCTTATAGCAGTCACTTGCTTATAAATGCTGAATTGCATAATGTTCAGAGGTGGAAATGGTACTTTTCAGAGTAAAAGAACAATCAAAGGATAGTGATCCAATACTGGAATCAGATTCAAATAGAAAAACTCTTATTAGAGACTGTCCATAGAGAGCAGACTGTAAAATTGTAGCCTATATTGCAAGACTATATTCCTCTAGGAGTCAATCTTGTTCCAGCACATTTATCCTGACACTGCCATTTATACTGCCACATTCTTGGCAACTGAGAGTAGTCATACAGGTATATCATGACTTCTCAATTGAATTACAAAATCTAAAAAAAAAAAGCAGATGTCACAGTGCTAAGTATTGGATCAATCGGGGTAATGGTGCCCTCTTATTCTCTTTTACATTCAATGTTGCAACAGAAATCAACACTATCTGACAATGATAAGGCAATTCACTGTGATTCCTGAATTTTCAATACATTTTTTGTCACCTTCTATACCAAATCCTTCTATGCAGGTATGGCATGTCTTGGACCAAACCTAGACTGATTTATCTGGCTAGGCCTTAAACTCAGAACCATCCTGGGTACCAGCTGTCTTTATCATGGAGCCTTAGACCTCAGCTGAATTTCTGACAAACGCAAAATTATTGAGAAGTTATGGGTTTACGCCCCAAAACCCCAACAACCAACCCCCCCCCCCCCAAACCAACCAACCAACCACAAAAAAAACCAAAGCAAAAATCAAAACCCAATCCCCATACTTTGTTCTCTGTCCCTTCTTTTTTTTTTTTTTACTCCATGAAACATTACTTTCTGTACTTAAGACGTGTGCATGTGTGGGTGATGGGGAAATGACTTTTCATTGTACAAAGCACATTTTCATTTTTTTGCCTACTTCCTCTCTCTTTCTTCCTATCGTTCACATCTTTTCTCCCTTGAATGACTGAAGAAGAATCAGCAAAAGGATGAATTTTCTCAGCATCTATGTTAGTTTCTCCTCAACTCATTACTCGCCCCAACTGTTATTACCCTTCTTTTAGTATTGTAACTAACGTGCCATTCCCTTTATCACCTTCTCAATGTCAGTGCTCTCCAAAGAGCAAACTATATCGCAGGGAGAGAATCTGCTCTCAGTCACACCAATGTTAATGCAGAGCAAGTCTTTCAGATTTAGTGTAGGAATTCAAATTTGATATTTGCATAATTGAGAAGAGAATTTGGTCCTCTCTGTTGAAGAATGTATTCCAGACTGCTTCTACTGGAAGAACTTGTCTTTAGAAGTTATTCTTTTAAGATCTGCAGGAAAATTAGATATTGTGCATAGTAGTCTATATGCTGTCTGAATTTTTGAGCAGCATAGATACAAAATTTACAGTGCATTTTATTAATCTGCTATGCATGTTTTTCCCCTCAAGATAGATGCATTTAGATCTCTACAAGTATCTATCACATAGCATCCACTAATAGACAGCTTTACATGTAAACTCTAACACACACAAGTAAATTTAAAAGAGAAATAAAAGCCCTTGACAATAGTGTACTCGATCCTCTGCAAATCCCTGTGGATGTATAGTACACAGTAAGTCAAAAATAATTAATAGGGTCAGCTCCAAAAGATGTCAGGTTCACTGAAGCATTGTATGTTTCTTTGAAAGAGAAACAACACTGACATTTTTTTAAAAGTTAAGGTAAACTAAATGTTGTCTCTAGAGATTGGCATTTTCCATAGTGCTTTTGTAACAACTTCTCACCGCTACCTGTGTTTACTCTTGGTCATATTGGTGGAATGCTTTTCTTTTTTTAAGGATGTGGAAATTTAAGGGTAGAATTGAGTGAAAAAAACTGCTATGTATGTTATCACATTGTTTTGCAATTAATCAAGAAATATAAATGTAGTGGCTGAAATCATTCTAGTCTGTTACTTTAGTTTCCAGGGCAAAAGGGGCTTATTTCCACAAGGAAGAAGCATTCACAATTCAAACCCAGTGAACACACCAGATTTTAAACATGTCAAAAATTGGATTCGGCAAAGTACTTGGTATTTGTCTACCTGAACCCATCAAAATCAAATGCTAACAAGCTTCAGAGAAGGAAACTCAATGCTTTTAACAAATCCCATTATGTGGGAAGCCATAATATGCACTTAAATTTTGTCACCCAATTCCACCCACATTTAGCAACTCTGTTTTTAAGCTAAATTCACATTAACATTTGCTTTTCTAGATGCAAACAGCAACAAACAGTGGCATGCTGAAATTTCAGTCAATGAGAAAGAAAGGAGATTCATCCTAAGCAAATAACAACCTGATAACTTGCCCTACTTAAGAACCTCTCCTTCCCAAGACTGAAAATGCTTCCCTTAGAATATAAATTTATCCCAGCATCACACATAATTTCTTTTGTTAATCGGTAATTTAAAATAAACCCTAAGGATCTGCTGAATTGTGTTCAGAAGTTACAGCGAGTGCTGCCAACTGAAGTGCTTTGATTTTTTTTAACTTTTTCTTTTTCAGTTGGAAGACTCAGTTTATTGGTAAACACTGATTTTAACAAGCAAATAGTAGCTTCAGTTCATTGTTTTGAGAGTCACAGACAGAACTCTAACTTCTTAGTGACACACTGGGGGCTCGGAAGGAAGACAGGAATCATTAGGAAGAGGACTGTCAGTTCCAGCAGCAGCTCTCTCTCGTGGCTATGACAAGTGACCCCTGCCAAGGCAGGTCATTGCTATGAGAGAAGCCATATAGGAAAAAGAGAAAGAATGAGGCAAAAGAAACCAGTAGACTAATGCAGTATAATTTAAAAGCTGACCCTGTACATTAAGGCTAATGGAACTAAACAACTGTAATCCTGAAAAGAAAATGGAACATTATTGAGAATGTAGCTACAGTACTTGAAATCCAATTAACTGTTATATCTCCCTAAAGATTTGGATCACATTTTTCTTCCTTTCATTAACTGAAATTTGTTTTTTCTTTGATTAAGCTTAATATTAAAAAACCCAAACAGACAGAACAGTAATCAAAAATATGTACCATCTTAGGCCCACTCTATGTTATTAAAATCTCTCATTTCAATCATTTGCACGATATTTCACCAGTAGTAGACTCACTTAGAAATAGTCTGCCAGTTAGCAAAATCCTCCTCAAAACCACAGCTTTCGTAGTTGCATGCGAAGTATATTTCTGTCTTCTACTCTAGTTTAACACATTTAACACCAAGAACTCAATGACCTTCCAAGCACATCCAAATCCAAACTTATACCAAAGCAGGTGAATCTGAAATCTGAAGGTTGTTGTTATTGGTACAATTAATTAAGCTGCTTTTAATCTGTTGGTGACACATTTTGGGGAAACCTCTGTAGTGAAATAAACTAAAATAACAGCATAAAGAAGTTAAAGTTACTTTCTACCTTATTTATTAAAAGAAAAAAAAAAGATTTCATTTAACATCTGGGTTTGATTTTGTTGGTTTTTTTAGTTGAAGAAAGCCAGAATTAGATGACTGGGTACCTTCAAAAAAGAGAAATGCAAACACATTCAGTGGTCATAAAAGAAATGAGATATATGGAGGAGTATCCCAGAACATAATTAAGGACAGACATTCTCTCCAGATTCCCTTGATGCAATCTCAAGTAAACCCTGTGGATTCTGGCAGTGTACATCATCTGTATTTTACAACAAATTCCCAGACCTAACATAAAGGCATTAGAGAAAGTAGGATCAATATTTCTCAGCCTACTTTTGTTCTCCTCCTTAAACCTCGGAGCCAAGACTCCTGCTACTCTTTCTCTGTAGTCATCACCATCACTATGCTGGCTGCAGAAGAGTAAGTAGAAGTCTGCAGTTTGAAATAGGACAGGCAAGATTTTTCCCATTCTCACACCCTGAAAGATGCAGAGCTGGTTTATATAGCAGCATCTTACCGTTCCCATTCAGCTGCACAAATGAGTGGACCAAGAATACTCACATAGTCAGACATCAATTTCCACTAAGAAGCAGCAGCTACCCTTCTCGCAGCTAATGATGGCCATTTCTAAGCTAAAAGCAGTGCCTAGCCATGTGAGTGCTGCTTCTTTATACCAGAAAAGAACTTAACTTAAATCACCAGTGGAACACATAGCCAGAACTAAAATTGCTAGTCTATAGCTTCAGATAAAATTCCACTATTGACATGAAAACTATAATAATGCTGAAGATGGGCAAAAAGCATGGTAGAGAGAGGGGAAACAATTAGCACACGCTTGACTTGCAGTGCAAGGCTACAGGGAGAATAGATGGTCCCATTCCAGAGAGCTGGCTCCCTCCACATCAGAATTAGGCTTTTTGGACTGGATTCTACCTTAGCTTCAGCATCACACATCTAAATTAGATAAATTGGCTGGGATTGCTACTGTATAACGAAAGACAAGTCTTGCTTAGATGAATACACTGTTCCCATGCGTGTAGATCATATCTATTGGCAAAAGGATATTCAATCTCCAGAGCTGTTACTTAGGTACAAGATCAGCCAAAACCATCAACTTAAGGCACTCTCACTTTTTTAGGGAGCGTTTGCATAACCTGGTTGATTTGTAACAATTTTCTATTAAAAGTATTTATTTTGGTAATTTCTTACCTGATCTTCTATCAACAAAATTACAGAAAGGATATGGTTTCTCTTATTTTAAACAAGAAAAAGGCAACGAAAAAAGTCTATTAATTAGACTGTTTGGTTCTGTGCTGTTCTGTTTCATGAAATAAACAGCTAGAATTATTCAGAAAGCTAACATCCTTTTTTTTTATTTTAGATTTTCTAAAGCTTATTTCAGAAACTCATTAAGTAGTTTGAGAAGGTCAAAAGCTGTGTCTGCGTCCACCCTCAGCATGCCTCAGTAATCAATCATGTCTTCAAAACATACTAGTCTTAGTCCTTCAAGCAAAACAAGTTGAACTGTGTTAGTGCTAAGCAATCATGTGGTCAGAAATGTATTTGAGCTAGTCCAAAGCCGGAATTTATTAGCTTCTCTCCTGACAACAAATTCCACACAAGACATCTAAGGATCTGTTGCGAAATTTTGGTGATTCAACTTCATATCAAAATGATTGAGTACAAGTATATTTGCAGCCCAAGAGTGTAAGTGAAATCAGGAAGCTAATTTTGTATAAGATCGCAACCTCCAAATTAAATAATAGATGTAGCCTGCCTGCTGCATCATCAAATTTTAATTAGATTCTTTGCAGCTGTATGTCTTTGATCTCAGCTAAATAAATCATAGATGCATTGTGGTTTTTTGGTTGGATTTTGTGTCATGCTAAACTCACATATGAAACAGAATAATGTGTTTCAATCTGCATTATTACACAGAGGAAAGGAGAAGGTAATTCCCCTGAAACTTCACCTAGAGCACTGAATTACTTCAACATCTACCTTTATCCTCATCCCTGTTTTCAAAATTAGGTAAAATAATTTTCTTTTTTCTTTTTTTTTTTCCCCAAACGGCAGTACCAAAATCCAACGACTGTGTTGTTGTAACTTAGGAAAAGAAGACAGGCTGACTCCAAAAGCCATAAGTGCCCCTCTCAAACCAAGGTTTGAAACCCCTTTGCTGCTGGATGTTATCAGATACTGAAATGTGTTTGTGGGGGTTTTTTTGACTATTCCAATCTGAATTCTTGGGCTTATTTTCACAGACAAACTGAACTAACAGAACTGAAGTACAAAAAATACTGAAGTTTACAGTTCCTGTAGCAAACTGCTGCTCACAATTAGGGCAATTTGATTCTGTTTTAAAAGATTAAATGATAGGCCAAATCCTGAATTATAGGATATGGACACCACATATTTTACCTGAGGAGAGAATGGATTTATTTGCTAATTACTTGCAGTAGGATTCGGATTTTGAGCATCACAAGACTTCTAAGAGCTCTGAATGCACATACACACCCTTAACCTAGTTCCGAATGAGATCAAAAGGAATCTCTCCAGGAGCTCCTGCTGGAGCTGGGAACTTCACTACTTCATGTTTCCAAGAGCTATACATTTTAGGCTCTCTTTTGCTCCTGGTCTAATAACACGAACTGTTTAAAACCAAATCAGATTAAAATGCAGCTTTCTATAAAGTACATATAAATGATTGTGTTAGGTAGATTTCACCTGCTAGTGTACTGCAAGTCATAGGTTAGCAATAATCCCTAAACAAGTAAAGCAAATCACTGTAAGGTCAGATTCTGTTCATGGTTATTAGTATTATGAAAACGTTGCTTGTTTTAAAAAGAGCATACAAAGTACTTTGTAAAACAACTGAAATCAGTTATGTTTTACCCACAGTTTCTTAACAGCATTGAAACTGTTAGTCTTATAAACTAAAATTGTTAACCACAGTCCCACTGTAATGAGGGCAATTTAATTCTTCTAATGCTTGCATACGCAATTGTTTTTTAAACAAAGTAATACTCAAGCAGACAAAAATCTGTCCTGCAGCAGCTTATATCTTCCATAATGTAAATATATATATTATAATTCCTAGGAGAATACATCAAAAGGATTTTACATATGAAAATATAACAATACGAGATAAGTCATCAAATTATTATGTATTTACGCACTGAAAAGAAATTGTCATTTGAACCCAATGCTACCTCTTTTAGAAAAAAATAGCAAGAAGTAATTGTTAAAGAACATATTCCCCACATTATTTCCCACAGAGAGAAAGTTTCAAGGAACACTTCTGTAACTCAGAAAACAGTAGATCTTTGGATTTCTTTCTTGAACAGAATGGACATCCACTGCATTTTATTTTGCTATTACTCTACACTCTTCACGATGGCTGCAGTATAACTTTTCTCTCCCACCGTGTAATGAAAGATGTTTTTTAAAAACAAGTTTGCAAATTGTGAACAAAATGCATTGATGAGAAAGTCAATTTTCCATGGATCTTGATTCCTTGTCATTTGGTGAAACTAGTTCCTTGCTACAGAAAGCAGGAATTTCTTACTTATTGAAGTAAGGTTAGCACAGGCTCCGTATATTTTTAAAATATCACATAGCCATTCATGCATTGCACTTCTGCTTTAAACCTCGTGTCCTCCTTGAGTCAATATATACACACTAGTGCAACACAGCAGCATCTGCGGGCTGGCTGGCAGGTCCTGTATGTACACAGTGTATAAGGACAGACTGGATCTGTATCAATTACACATGCCCACCAAGAGATTTATTTAGTTCTTTAAAGCAGTCCTCAGTAAGCTGCATAGATTTGATATAAAGTGTTTAGACATAGACCATTTGTACAATTTAACCTTGAGTATTTATACAACTATAAAGGGAATATGGTGTATTTTTATGTCCCAGAGCAGTACATAAAAGGAATAAAAAATGCAAAGAGTGGATAGACAAGCTTTCAAAAAAATGTAGACCCTGCTCTTCTGTTGCTGCATAATGGTGTGTAAAATGTACTCCAATTTTTTGGTCGCAGGACACAGAGTGTAGCATGAAAGCAAGAATATTAATCACATAAATTTTGCCTATCACTTGCCTTGAAACCGTTGTATGTCAAGCAGAAGTTTAATGTTCTCTCAGACTAATTTTTTTTCTTGTTCTTTTCTTTTTTAAAGCAAAGCACTTTGCATAGCAGAATATCTTCATTACCTACTCCTGTGGCAAAAAGCACGCCTCAAGGCATTTTAAGTTATCCTAACACACTGGATTCATTTTTGGCTTAAGAGTTTTCTCATCATCTCTTTCTTCCTCAACAGTTTCTCTTAAAATTACTAAAGCACAGGGTACAGTCTAAAAATATGTAACTCAATCCATTAGTTTCTTTACCACATCAAGAACATCTTTCATAAAGTAAATAACTGTGACTGGCTAAGAAACTATACTGTGTATTATAAAACACTTTGTGTTTTATTTCACCTTTTGTTATGCTTTTTGAAGCTAGCTAATAGCTGTAATATGTTCCTTTACTTAGTTTCTTTTTCAGCTTAGTAGCTATCTCTCTACAGTATTCTCCAAATAAGCTCAAAAGAGCACATCTGTAGAAACACTCCCAACCTTCTGAGGATAATTGTCTAGCTTTTTGAAAATATTTTTGAAATTATATAGGGGTCCAACTTAAGCTACTTTAGAAAACTCTGATTTACAGAGTGAGGACTTAGCTGTTTCTGAAAGGTCTTTTAAGATGTCAAGTTAACCATTTAAAAGGACTAGTCAGTTCTAAAATTATAGGTCATTATGAATTAAATGCATGACGAGTTTTCAAAAGGAGCCATGGGTTATTCCTCAGAATAACTAACACCAATATTCTAAGTCACCTATTCAAAAGATATTCCCTTTAGATTCCTACTTAATTCTGTATACAGATACTCAAACTAAGATGAAACCTAACTCATAAAGTCAACAACATAACTGCTACTGCATGAAGACTTTTTTTGATAGAAGCAGAGGAACTGAGACCTGTTTTCCTGCAGGAAGAAAGAAACAGGCTCCACAGAGGCGTATCCCAGGCTGCATGACCCCAACAGACAGGAGAGTCGGGAGGATGCTCTGGTATCCACGTACCAACTGGAGAGGAGGCAGCTGAATTTCACACACCGGCACAGATTTACAGTGTGATTTTGGGCAAATCAAGCTGCACAGCGCAGTGCCATGGGAGACGCTGAAGAAGCACCACCAATACTACTGCACAGGTCTGTCTAAGTTAGCGTGCCCTGCTCCGCTGAAGGAGGGCTGAATCACTGTTGTTACGGTGCCACCGGTACTCAAGCTAGCTCAAGTACCACTTCAGAGCCCTGCACTACGTCGACCAACCCATAGTCTGTGTGGGAAGTGGGAACAAACACATTAGTCTACCTCCAGGGGACATTTTGAAGATAAACACGTTGAGAGGCGCTCAGGAACAGCTTGAAGTTCCTTGCTCCATCCTCTGACCAACAGGCAGAAGACAGACACGTGTACACACACATATGCACATAGAGGAAGCGACAACTTGTTGCTACTACTCCCTTCTTTTTCAGATGGAAAGCAGAGATATGAGATGAGAGAGAGTGACTTCACTCAGTACAGCCTTTTTCAGGGGCTGATTTACAAACAAAGCAATACCTCTGTGCTCTTTGCTAAAAATTAGATTGCGAACTAGCCATTAGTCCCTGAATATGACTGCACCGCTGCTGTCTGTCCAGCTATTATTAATCATACACAGTAAAAAATGAAAGCAGTTCATACAGAAAATTCAAAGTATGAAATCCTTTATTCATTTCAAAGCTTGTTTGAATTGCAACTTCTTTAAATAAAAAAGTAGGCTTCTAATCAGGTCACAATGAAATTTTCATTTCCTGGAATCCTCGCATTTAGGAGACAAAAATCTCTTTTTATTATGTATGTCACATACGCTGTCATATTTTCTGAGCACCTCAGAAGCATTCTTCAGGGCAGTCTGGGTCAACTAATTTAGTCAACACTTACATAAAAGTCACTCGCAGTTCAGGTCTCAGTCCTACCCTGAAAACCAGACAGTGCCCATGTTATCATGAGTGCCTGATTGGGGGACTGTGTGAAATCATGACTGTATTAATTGGGGAAGGAAAGGAAAGATATGGAAGAGGAAATAAAAGTATATTCAAACCAGAGATCTAAGACTAAAAGAATCAATTACCTGTTGTTTTAGTCTTGTGTGCTCTTTAATATAAAGATCTTTTATAAAATAGATGTTGGAGGTTGTCAAATAGCTAAACATATAGAAGGTGCAATTTTCCTTTTAAAATATAAGGCTAGCTGATGCTTGCACATGCGTTCTGTACAAGCTGAAAAACAAAAGCATGGTCCTATAGTTGATAGCAGCTAATTTTCTTGCTAAGTCTAAGAGACTATTATTCTTCCATGTTCTAGGTCTTCAAGACCCTGAGTCATTCTTGAGTCACATGTTTCCAAAGTAGGGCATGCAAAATAACATGGCTCAAACCCCTTGGAGAAGAGATTCTGAGAAGCCTAAAATAGGCACTTCAGTTGTAAAAGTGAAATGAGGACAGGTATTAAATAAACAATGCACAGAAAGCATGAGCATACAGGCCATGTTAAAGATGACACAAGGAGGACAGAAGGGAAATAATGTCACAAAAGTTTTGAAGATACATGGTACATTAAAGACTTACCACAATATTTTAATCTCTATTTTTACGTCCAAGTGTTTCAAAAACGTGAGGACTTGGGGGTATAAATGGAATTATTGATTATAGGAGGAGTTTTGTTCTGTTCTAGCAACTGGATTATGAATTTGTCATGCTTTACAACTGAGAGGAACATGTGCCTACAGTTGCAAAGACTCTATGAATTACACTTTCTGCATCCCTCCCCACATGAAAACACAGAAAAGTCACTTCCAGTTTTGGAGATGGCTGGATAGAAAATTTGAGGAGACTTCCTGGGAAAGACTTTAGCAATCTCAGAAGTCTTAAACATAGCAAAATTTCTGTGCCACAGGACAGCAGGGTAGCACCAAGATGTTGGTCCAAGGTGTTGCACCAAGAGGATTCTGGCAGGAGTAGGAGACATTCAGTACCTCACAGAAATGGATTCAGAGCATGGTGTGCAAGGCTTTTACAGAAACAAGCAGAGCTTTACATTGGTTTTATATTTAGCAACGTGACAGGTAATACCCATGAGGGGCATATTTCAGTTTCCTTGTAATCAAGCTGAACAACAGCACTTCTCTTAATTCATGCAACTGCTATACCCAGATAGGAGATGTCACAACAATATGAAAATGGAAAATGTGATTGCTGAAAAGAACACTTAACAATAACTTTCTAAAAATAATATCACATTTTTAATTGTACTCTCAGTTAGAAAAAAGCTAATAGAAATGTAATAAATTAGTCTTCAATATTCTCCCTATCCTAGGGCTCCTATGAATTACCTGTGTAACTCTGGAAAGGTATATTCTCTTGTTGGGACCTGGCATTACAGGTCTGTCTACAGGAGTGGTGAATCCTAGCAGATGACCTGGATCACTCTCAGGAGCATCCAAGTTTAACCAGGAAAATCGTCTCTAGCACATCTGCTGTCAGACTATGTTTGTGTTTATTTTCACGAACCCTCTATAAAATAAGCATTGTCCGAGAAAATGAGGAAGGTTCACCCACCCCAGAGGAGTCAGTTTTCTTTATAGAAACGTGCCTTCTGAGGCACAGAATTTGAGGGACTTCCCGCAGGCCGTCCATAAAGGCAGGACAAGTAAGGAAATGAGTACGGGTTCCTAGAGTCCCACACCAGCACTAACTATTCCTTTTCTTAGTGATTAGGGTGTTAAATCCCTTGCTGACTGAGAATCCATTAATCACGGATTTTCATAATTAACCTTTTGCTTTGGAGATCACAATTTGTGTGCAAATTGCCTATGAGTAAAGCAAGATCACACAGAAATGAAAGGCAGCATTTCATCCCATGCAGATATGCACATGGAAGGCATCAGACAACAAATATTATCAGTAAAAAGTAATTGGGATAATCTCACTCAGCTCAGCAGTGTGTCAAAATATCCCTTTGACAAAATAAGAGCCCAAAGAAACAAACCAGTTTACAACCAGGGATAAAAAAGATTAATCACTCAAAGACAGAGGAAAAACTAGGTAGGCAAACATTGTACAGTCATCATAAAACATGTATAATAATGCCACAAAAGAGAAAATTACTAAATTTATTATCTTCTTCCAGGAACTCTTCTGTTCACTGAAAAAAAAAGTTCCCATTACACTGCATGCGAGAGAAAAACAGATTGGTTTTAAAAGGTTCCCCACTACCACCAATTTCGAAAGCAACAGACATACAAATTTACCATCTGAGAGTCCTACCTAGCTGACTTCTGATGATTAGTGTAAGCTGATTTTCTCTCTCCCTGGGCACTAAGCTTTCAGTTATTTGTGTAAATGCAAGCATTTTCAATCCTGCACTCACTCAACAGTAGTTTAGTTAGCTAAGTATTCATGTTGAAAGAGAAAATAAATGCTGTGGTGCACATCACAGCCTTTAACAAAATCTAAATAGAGGAACCCAGAACCTTTCTCAAGGACTGCAGAGTGCCAGCTATGACCACAACAGATTTACCATCTATTTCTCTATGTCCAGTGGATATATACATCTTGAAACCATAGGTTGTCCTTTTACTTGTCTTCACCCTGCCATGTCTCTGCTGCTGAACTCTGAGAGCTGAGACCAAGCCTGTTTCACAGTTTGAAAGGCATATTTGTTCCCTTTTCATCCTCTGGTTTCCCATCCCCAAATTTAGCCAAACCTCACTGGTTCCCCTATATCCAGGGTCTTGGGTCTAATGTAGAGACTGAGAGAGTGAAGGAGGGAGGGAGGGAGAAGACATTAGAGTTGTTCATTGGCTCTGTGACAGACCCAGATGAAAAATGGGAATATTTTAGCAGCTTTACTCACAGCTCTGTTATATTTCCCATCAACATTTTGAAAAAATAATCAATTTTTCTGCAATAAATGACATTCAGTGACAAAAAATTGGAATCTGGGAGAACACTGACAGCAAACTTTGAAAGTACGGGTTTAGAGTACAAAACAAGCTACGTGTGATTAAATTAGCTGTGTAATACCATTTATACCCACCCTAGTTTGTGTAGGAATCAACTCGTGTAGATCTTCAAGTCACTGCCATCCATAACGGCTGCGAATCCAAAGGACTTTTAAGTATAATTTAATTGTATAATACATTAGCCCCGCTGTCACCCTGGTCCTGCCTTAAATACATCTTACAGGATTACTGTATTTATAATGAATTATTTATTGGCTTAATTAAATTGGAACAAAATATGGCTCACTAAAAAAAGTCTGGAAAATGGCAACTTATACATATACACGCATACAGAGATATGTGTGTGTGTATATAAAATAAAATCAAAACCAGTTTTCCTTGCTAAGCTGAACAAAATCACTACAAGCAGGTTTTCAAAAAAAGTTCAGATTGTCAGAAAATGTTTTAGTTTGATTATATAGAAATTAGCACAGGAAGCAACGAAAGCCCAGGCTTTCTCTCAGGGCTATGCAAGAGTCTAGAAGCTGGAGAACTAGTTCCTGTTTATCAAAGGACTTGGATTAATCAGCTCATTTCCCAGTGCCTAAAACTATTCTATGGCAGTTGCATCTTTATTATCAGAAGTCCACAGATAAAACACACAGTGCAAGGATTAATATTATTAGCAGAAATGAAGAAATTGCACACAGCTTCCACTCTCTCCCTCTTTCCCCTTCCCCCTGAAGTGTTAGGGTTGTTTTTCACCTGGTGTTTATCAGAAATTACTATTAGCAGACACGCTTCTCTCAAGCCGTAATTCTTAGGCTCAATACTGTGTACTTGAAACTCCCATTCAAGGCACTGGGACTCTGGAGACAGCAAGTGTTATGACCTTTATTATGGTCTGTCAGCATACCAGAAATACTAGTCTGTATCACTGACATTGAAAAAATAACTCCATTACCCGAGAGTGGTAGTAGGATCTTACTCCTTTTAGGCTCAAGTTCTAGACAGAGATATCACCATTTATTCAGTACATTTTGAGGACTGTAGGAGAAGGTGGCTTATTTATATATATTGTTCATGTAGTACCTCAAAATCTTCATAAAAATAAGGAACTTATACTGCAGGGAGCTGAATAGCACCTCCCATTTTAAATACACTGCTATCTGAATATTGTGGGAAAAAATGCATTCCTTTGGATCAGCCTCTCTCCTGCGAGTAAGTACTGGAATGTGATCCAATTAGAACTGGCAACACCTGATATTGACCCACAAAAGTGCTCCACTCTTTCTAGGCGATTGCATTATGTAGAAAGAAATCCCTTCCAGCTCCTTAAAGTGCCACCGATCAACATACTGTGATCGGCAGCGAAACTTAAAGATGATTATATTGATCCTTATGTATAAATTGATGCTTACCAAATTCTGCCTCTTAAATGTAGTTACATTTCCTTGTTTCCAAGTGAACATTAGAGCTTCAGTTGCATTTTTTGCAGCTCATAAAGATGAATTCATTCCTAAATACGATTTTTAATCTCATTAAAAAATTTTCATACATTGTGCTCTATGTCATAGGGCAAACTAGGAGAGGATGAATGATTTTTTGGACTGAGGCATACTGCGTCTAGCTTGAAATTTTGTTTGAACCAATATCCTCATATGAAACAGTACAAGTTAAATATATAATAAAAACTTCCTGTTGATTTCCCCAAGGATATAATCTCAATTTAAAATGTTTATGATTTTTAATATTTTGTAGATGGCCTCTTTTACAGCTCTGTAGAAGTACTATTATTATCTAGAAATAGTAATAAAAATTATTAATAATTTCCCTGTTTTTTTAAAAATACTTTTCTTGCCTCTCAGACTATGGCTTAGGTTTTTGTTCTCTAGTATACAGAGTTAATATCTAAGAAACATGAAAAGAAATCCATCAATATGACTGGAGGCCTCAGAGGTTTGGTAAGAGCATATTGAACCTTTCACCCAGAGGTCATCGTTTCCAATGTGCCCTTGGCTGGTTGAGACTGAAACTCATTAGCATTTGAGGGCCCTTCAGTGGTCTGCAAACCGGGATCTTAAAAATGAAACTTCTCATGCAGTCAGACTTGGCCTTACAGAGGAAGTTCCTCCAAATGGGACCAAATATGTATAAAAGTAATGCACTTTTCTTGCTGACAAGTAGAATGCATTTAATCATAAATGAAATTTAGACAGTCATTTTTATCTGCCCTTTTTTGTAGCCCAGAAAAAATAACAACGCTCGGTAGCTGGAAGATGTCTGCCTTAGCGCTTCTGGGGGACGCACTAAGTGAAAGGAAGTTGCTGGTGAGGCGTCTTCTTGCCCGTAGAGAGACTCCCACCTCAACAGCATTGAAATGAAGTGCCAGAAGTACTCTCAGTTAAGCTGAGCCTACTCCATGAATAAACAGAATTTCAGTCTCTAGGGCTGTCAGCCCAAGACATTTCATAAGCCCTTAATTCTTATATGAAGTACAAACAGAGCTATTTTATATATGAGAAGCGTAAGAAATAATTGACGGTTAAAGTGTCATTGACTGCAGTAGGAGTAAGATCAGGTCCATCATAAACTACTGATGTGCAGGTTCCAGAGACACAGCTCAGCCATGACAATATGTCTTCTGCTCATTAATGGTCCATTAATGAAATTCCAAGAATTTGCCCAGTGGAACCGCACAGATGCCACTATTTTCTTCTCATGTCCTCCCATGTGACAGTCATAAACCCAACTCCTCCCTGGTGCTTTATTAAATAACTCGAGTCGACTACTTGATGGAATTTGAGAATTATTTATATTCCAACCTCCTGATTCATTCTCTCTTTTGCTGTCTTAATGTCAGATGTCCCTGTGCCTTGCTACCTGGAAGAAACATAAGTAAATGGGGGCTGAGAACTTCTGTTCCCTTGGGATTGTGTCCTTTAGCTATATCTGAGAGAAAGAAATAAAGCTCCCTAATTATGCATATGGTTTTTCTCAATATATTTGCTCCGAGAAATTAAACAAGCATTGCAGCAATATCTTGAACACAACTCTACAGACCCTTGAAAATCTGAATCAAGTTGTTGAGGCATTAAAAACACGGTGAATAACATATAGCAGATCACTGGAACAGGTGTTTCCATTAATTCCTGGAAATACCGAATTTTTGGCAGGAAACTTTTCAATACCTCAAGGCTTTGTCTGTTCAAATTTCAATGAAAAACTTCACTATAGTAACAGAATTCCACAGGGAATCCATAAACTTCTGCTCTTAAGAGCTAGGTAAGAGAGGAAAAATAAATCACAATAAATAAGGGGAAGTATTCCTGAGTTAATTAAAATGTTGCTATTTAATTTACTGATTTAAGTCAGATGGGTTGGCTTTTTAAAATATACCCCCTATAGGCTTCGAAATAATTAGGGTCAGTTTGTGAATTGTGTTTAGAAGCAGATGCAACCGAATATGTAAACGATGAGAAAATAATCACTGGAACGAATGGTTCTCACCCTATAAGCAGTTCACAGTATATTAAAAATCAGCTACTGCATTACACTCCTCCCTACCTATTTTCTTCCTAATATACGCAGAACTAGGTTGGACATAATGTCCTTATACTAACAAAGTAAGAATGTAATTTCTCCCTATTAATTAAATTCATGTTTTTAATCATATCATAAGCATATTAAAATACAGATGAGGCTCGAACCACCAATCATAAAGATGAAGATTTATAGAACGGGTTCAGCAGATAGCTTTGACATCAATCACGGCATAAGAAATAGCTTATGGGCCAGATCTTTAACTGGAGTAACTCTTTAATGAGGCTGACTCTACATCACCGGAGGATACATCCTTCTCCTCTCTTCCCTGGGAGCCATTTCAGTACCTCCTACCTCCTGCTGTTCCCTTCATTCCAGCCCCATCTTCCAGTACGAGGGAGAGATTCATCTTGTCGCTCTCTCACATACCACAGAAGTCCGCTGTAACAACTGGCCTTACGTTTACGGAGCACGTGTTATTCAAAAGGATCTCTGGTTGTTTACAGAGTGAGTTTTATGGAATCATTTTGTTCACTGATAAAATACAGCCAGCTCTGGAAGGATATAGAGCAGATATATATACAAAACCAGAAAACAGCTGCACAACACACTGAAATTTAGAGGATGAAGAGAATACTCTGTACACTTGGGTTTATGGAAGTAAATCATGCCAGACTGAAATATTTCAATGATAGCAGTCCTACAAAAAAGTGCAGTTGTTGAAAACAAACTAAAAAATACAAGCAAAAAGAAGTTGCTTTTAACCTGGCATCAGGGGAGCCCCATGAAGCTATACTGGTTTACCTGGGTTTATTCACACCTTATCTGATACCAGAATAACTTTCTGGTTTAGACAAGCCTTTAAAACAATGAATGCCACGGGGAACAGATAATTTTATTCTCCCTTTGTGTTGTTCCCAGTATATTGGGGCCTTTTTCTTAGTTGGCAGCTTTGATACCACCATAATAACCATAGTACTTCTGGGCTGGTCATTGTGATTCCAATACAAAGAGGAGAAATTAATAGTAAACTTGTTTTTCAAGATACCACAACTCTTTCAGCTGAGCAGCGCAAATTTTAATTTGCCCCTCACAGCTGAGGCACAGAGTACGTAAGCAACGTGCCAAGCTGCCTACTCACACAGGAAGCCCATCGTAAAGCCATAAATCAAACTGATTTCTCCCAAGTCACAGTCCAGTATTCAAACACAAAATGATCTTCCCAGTCTGCAGCTATGCCACAGTCAAACAGCTGAAGAAACTGTAGTGTAATCCTGCACCGAAGAGTTGGTACTTAACATGACATCATGCTAGTGGGGCACAACTAATTTAAAGCTGAACCATCTGCCTTGCTTCCTTCATCAGTTTTCTCTCCCCGCCTCTCACACAGACCTCAAGTTGCTTAAGTTATGAGATTTGACAAGACTCTTGCCCAAGGTTGAATGTGTGCCTGCACTGATTCAGTTCTCAGGTATCATGAGCTTTTTCTGCAGGTAAATTTTATTTCATTGCCTAGACTGAAGTTCTGCTCAGGACTCGATGCAGCAGAACTGACACTATCACAGAAGATAGAGACTTATTAATTCAAGACTTGCCAACTAGCAGCCAACCAAATGAATATTTCCTTAGACTGAAGGACCAAGTTCATACTGTTTGATCTAAGGGAGAGCCTGCTTGTCAAGGTGGCTCTTTGATAGGTATAGCACCTCCTGGATCAAAAAAAATAAGAGTCACATCTAAAAAAAAAGTGTTTCCAGAAAACCATTCAGCTTCCCATCTGCCTACATCTCCTTCTTAGAAACCACATATTATTTCATTTCAGACCAGCATATTCATTCTGATCGGCCTCATTAAATTGATGTCTGAAATTGTAGTGACTGAACAGCTTAATAGTGAATCCCATGTACATCACATTTCTCCACTATTTTTTTCATTGCAGTAACTGAAAAATATATATAGCCAAAAACCCCCAAACCCCTCCCTCTTTATACAGAACTGACTGTGATATGCTTGTGGATACAAGCTCTCCAGTGTCAGCTAAAATCTCACCATTTCAGTTCAAGGGGAAGCTCAAATACTTTCCCTCTCCCTGAAGCCACTCACAACTCTCTGGATCCCATTTTATCACCTCTGAGAAGAATGTTCTCTAGGGCTCATAAATTTTTTACAGGGTCCTTCTTTCTTTGTCTGCCCCGCAGTTTACAAAACTTTCTGACAAGAGGCTGAGGTGCAAAATGACCAGGGAGTTATGGGTTTCCCCCTGCCATGCACTAAGTCCCTGCCAAGCCAGTCTACAAGCTGATGGTCAGCCTGTGCTGTTGATATGCTCAGTAGATTGTGCAAGCTGAAGTGTAGTCTTTTCTACCACATACAGTTTGCAAACCAACAGTCAGTCCTCTTTTAATATGAGGCACTCCGTTTGTTTAATGTCCAAAACAAAACCAAACTAAAATATCCTAATCACCTACTTTGTCACTTTATGACTTGCTCATTCTTCATCCCATCTGTCAGAATCTCCTTTGCAACTAACACAAAAGAACTAGTCTGTATTTAGGGAAAGAAACAAACAAAAAAAACCCCAACGAACAACAGCAACGATGACAAAACCCAAACCCCTCCACAAGTTACTGAATAGGCCATAAAAAGCTGTTGGAAGCCTATAGGGCTCATCCATATCATAATGCCTCTGCTTTTGTCTTCCATCTCCTATTTCCACGTAACAGATTCAAGAAACATCATAAGATAATTGAATTGTGAAATGATCATATTTGGAATGCAATGGGTAAATGCTATGGGCAGCCTTGCATTAAACCCAAAGGTTCCCTCATCACCTGTATGTATAACGAGCAAGAAAGATTTGGGAATGTGACAGAATATCAACCCCTGATATGAACCCTATGAACATGGAAATTTCCATCATGTTTAGACTTTAAAATAGCCAGCAGTAATGGGACTAGGTAAAGCAGCTCTGGCATGGCCGTCTCTGTTTAATTTATGAGCTCGATTATTTGCCTTAGTTAGCATGCAGCTGCAGAAAGGGAGTAGATCGTGATTATTTGCCTGCTGAGGTGCAGACCACTACATTGAGCTGCTAATCCTAACACTAAAGTGTACCTTTAGACTTCTATTTACTTAAAAGAAAAAAAAAAGAAGGGGAGGGGAATGGGGAGACTTTCCCAAAATCAGACAGAAAATTCTTATTAGACTCCATTTCTGAAAGTCCTGACTACCAGTCCCATGCACAAAATAATATCTATTTCTTGCTCTTGGTGAGTCATTTTATTAAATTCACAGCTTGTTTTGGAGAAGGTCCTGCATTGCTCGGTAAACATTTGCTGCTCCTGGAACAGATTGCACAGAATGCTGGGAAGACCACTTACCCTGGGCAGATTCAAAACAAGGGGTGACAGCAGAAATGATCAACGTAATCACCACCTTCCATCAACGCTCATGTTAAGGGAGGAACATAATCAAATAAACATGCATGTGCTGAGAGAAACAGAAAAAATGCATCCTACTAATGCATCAGTCATTAAATAAACAATAAAGCAGTTTCTGCATTATTTGCGAAACAGTCTGCACAAACAGCAACAAAGCAGTATCTGCCCACTTGTAGTGCTGGGATCTATGCAACAGCCAGAGTCAGGCAGTTTTCAGGGTGGATCAATTTAAAAGTGGAAATTAATTTGCCAGGTGAGAGCCCTCATCTGCAGCAAGTTAATATTCCCCAAGTGCCAACCACAAAGACTTCGCAGCTGTTGACTCTAATCCCAGTTTAGTGAACAAATCTCTCCAGCGCTGTGTTGCAGCTCTCTTGTTTTGGATTTGGCGATGGTGCCAGAACTGCCTGAATCCACCATGTGAATATTGGCTGCCTCGCACATAGACAAATGAATTTCCTCACAGGCATGCCAGAAACAAATGCATTGCTTCTCAGTCTACCACCTTTGGAAAAAGGATTGCCAGGCTCAGATGCAGAAAAAAAACAACTTTACTGACCTGCCCTGTCTGAGCACCAGGCAGCACAGCAACTACCCAGCCTCTCGCAGGTTGCTTCCAAAGGCAGCTGCCTACTTTGTCTGTGCATACTGGCAGCTTTTATTTTGGAGCGTCTTCTCAGGCTGTTTTCTTTCTTAGGCCCTTTGGTTAAATCCAGGGATACCACAAACCTGAGCAGGTTTTTCTGTGGAAATTTCAGAAAAGCCTGAGGAAGTTAGATGTCCAAATAGCAACTGAAAATGCTGCTTAGCTTCCCACGCTCCTTTAGAAACTGCAACTTATTCTTTTTCTTGCTTTGGAGATGCAGTCATATTTCTCAAAGTAGCTTCATAAATTTTCAGGCATTTAAAAAAAACACTACTTCAAGCTCTCTTGGTAGCTTCATGCTTCCTAATTCATTCTCTTCCATTCACTGGTGCTAAACTAATAAGGGCTCCAGTAGTCGATTAGTTCACTAATCTTAAGATGCTGTGTGTAGCTCATACTGCAAATTCTTTGATCCTAACAGCTCCCAACTGCCACAATTTCAGCTTTTCTATCCTCATTCCAGGTCTATTTGACCCGAGAAGCTTGTGACCACTATACCTTAACTCTACTATTCTTAAACAATGCCCTGGATGCATTTCTTCTTGGTGCCTGGTTAATTTTTCTTGCATTTTCCTGACTCTTCCCAGACCTTGTGTCAAGTCACAAGTGTATTCCTAGGCAAAACGGCCTCAGCTAACCTTCTTTATCTAACAAGAAAAGCAAGTTCTCTGAGCCAAACTTCCTTATAATTTACCTATATGCTGATTCCCACAACACCATCAACACTAATGGAACTGCCAAAGGGGTGCACAGCAAAGTCTCACCCCCAAGCTGGTGGCATTTGCACTTTATTTTATAGCATATAATAGGTTGTGATACTTTTGCGTGAAAGATTCAATACAAAAATAAATAGTTTGGTATATGTGCAGTTTAATTTGATTTGACTAGCTTTTGGAGAGTTTCCTCAGACACTTTATTGTACTGCTCTATTTACTGATGTTTCCAGTGCCTGGATTTCTTGTTTATTAGAGCTGGCATAATGAAAGTTTGCCACCTGATTAATTTTAATAGTTTAGCAGGGAACCTGAGGATAATGCATATTGGCTGCCAGGCTACAGATAAATTTTGTCCATTTGGTTGCAAAGATTTTGGCAGAAATAAAACCTGCTCTTTGCTATTGTAGAGAAATATTTTGTTGGGTGGAATAGTGTTTTCGAAGGAAGCCACTGTCTCATCTGCCTTTATTATGCACTGAGACTTAACAATCCCAGACAAATAGGCTTGAGATGATACAACATCCTAATTCTGATCTCCTTCACACTGAGTGGTGATGTAAGAGACTTGAGAAGACTTTGTGGATCTAGTACAATTTGCCTGGCAAAGTTCCAAAAGAGCCCAGGGCATGGAGAGAAGAAATCTGGGTCTTACTCCCAGCTCTTCTAATAGCCACTTTTTTCTTCTGTGCCTCAATTTCCCCAGCTGAAGTGCACATCATGTTACTGATTTCCCCTGCAAAGCACTTGCAGGTCTACTGATAAAAAGCACTATGTAAGGGCTCATTACTATCAGTTGTAGTAGCAGAGCATTCCAGGAGAATCTGAAAAGGCTTCAGGGATCATTTGGAGAGACTATCTGCAGGTGAAAGCGTTACCTAATTGCCTCTGGACTGTAATGCTGAACACCCAAATACTCATCCAATCTTTTGTTGAGCCTTCAGATCTTTTGGAAGTTGCTAACACCCTAAGGTGACAGGCTTTATATGTGTGCTTCTAAGAAAGGAAGAGAGAGGGCAAGGCAGGCAAGGAACTTTCCTCCTCTTGTATTATCCTAAGGTCTTCTCCTTCAGAGACATTATAATGGGACTAAATTTTTGTAACATGTAAATTTTGTATCTGGATGCTAGTGCTGCTTTTATTAGGGATGTTTGACTTCTCTGGTTAGGAACTGGGCTGGAAGAAGTAGGTGCCTGGTAGACTTGTAGGATGGACAGGTCCTGACAGCTCAGGCTCTGGCAAGAGGAATAATTAAAAAAAAAAGTTCTCGGCTCTTTTTCAAGCCATTTAATTTGGAATATAAATGATTTACATTGAAATGATTAATCAATGCATTCATTATATTTGCATGGTTACTGTTTAGCACCAAAGCAAGTAAACAACAGCCTGCAGTACAGCAGAAAAGATGAACAATCTTAGACCTCAAATCTACAAATTAATATATTAAGCGAACATCAAAATCTCTGAACAGAGACAACTTTAACTCAACCCACACAAAGCAGCAGGCAGGATCAAGGCAATAGTGCATCTATTCTAATATTCCACGCTGCACATCTTCACTTATAAGCTGAACATACAATTAAAGGGACTTACAGAATTTGTTGCTGACATAATGAAAAAGAATATTTAATTCTATTTAAGAAGCACATCTATTTAATGTAACTTTGTGTGGTGATGGGTTGCTTTTTTCATATTAAATTCAAAGGGTTTTTTTAAAATGCCACCTAAAACTTTCAAGAAATTTGAGAAAATTCTTCTACCAAAGGCATAAAAAAATACTCTACGGTGCTAAATTTTTCTCATTTCCTATATACATAGGTTTAGTCCAAATTCCTATAAACATTCATTTATAAAGTAATAGGTTAATAATTTCAATATAAATTTATCTTTTCTCCTCCCTTCTCCTCAATTCTATCTCTTTTGCAATGTGAATTGCTAAATTCTAGTACCCAGTAATGAACATAATAAAATAAGTAACCTGGATAAGACAGAAAATGAGAAAATATGAGTTTGCATCTTAAATTGTCACTAATTTAAAAAAGAATCGTATGTGACTCCACCTATCTAGAACAGAGTAGAAAAGGAAATAAAATGGAAGGACAGTCTTCACAATTATGCCAGCCTACATATATATATAGATTGATGCATGAGAGAAACACACAAAGTACAGTCACATACTGCACGATACCTGCATATGTAAATATACAAATCTTAACAGCTGAGCAGGAAAAACAAACACTCATTTCTCACCATATCAACCTAGTGTGCTTATTCCCTGGATAAGTATTCGAAGAAAACAGGTTCATTATCGAAATGTCAAGGGAACTGGTCAGACACAGGGGATGGTAAAGCAGAACAACACAGCAAACCTCAGCTTAGATAGAAAATGAGCAATAATTCATCAAAAGGCCATTCACTTGAAGAAAAAGCACTGAAATAAGCTGACATCTTAAAAACAAAGCAAAATAAGAATTTTCTCCAATTACTATTTTCAGCCACACTTAGTAAAATAAATAAAAATTCCCCAAATTACAAAATTGTCACAGTATCAACTCCAGAAATCTGGGGTTGGGTTTGTTTTTGGTGGGTTTTTTTGTTTTGTTTTGATTTAAATTGTTGTGGTTTTTTCCTCTTCAGGTCTCCAGCTTTTAAGTTACAGTTGGGCTTGGGCCACATTTTCAAGACTGGTCTTTTGGTGGAGATCAGGGGCAACCAGAAAGGGGGCTAGTGGGGAGAAAGGAAGAATAATTTAAAATGGAAAACCTGAAAGCAGACATTGTCTTTACTCCAACAGCATGCCCCTCAGTAAAACTCTCAAAAATCATGAATGTCAGAAAAATTTATAATTGTACAGGAAAGCCGTGACAAAATACATCTTGAAGAATTAAGAAAGCCCATAGCCACCCCCCACTAAATAGATTGTTCTCTTAGTCCTTAACTAGCTTCACGGTAACTAGCCCTTCTGTACAGGAGACCTCATCAAGCCTGATTGGACTGTTTTGGCTCATCAGATCTCACCAAGAGGCAAATTTCAGAACACTAGCCTGTCTTCAATATTTAACGTATAATCCTACCTACATTAGCACACCTGCTTTCTCTCTGCTCCAAATGTCAGTTAAATAAACTAGCTGTATAACAAAGTACAGAAATAACTACTCCAGAGGTTACAACAGAAAAATAAAAGCAAAGAACACTGCCCTTAGACCATTACAGTCCCCAAAAGACCCATATCCAGACAAAAAAAATGTAAGGGGAATTTTCTGTACAGATAATGAACTGCAACATGGCTTCTTTGGGGTTTATTTATTTTTAAAGGACCAAGGATTTTGAGTACACAAAACTAGTTGGGACACTTTGGAGGGCTTCCACAAAAGCTAACTTTAGCCTGGCGATGCTGATACCCCTGGGCTCTCTCTGCAGGCAGTAGAAAGCGGCTTCTCCTGAAGGTAACCCAGGACAGGAATCCCTGGGCCCCGAATTCCGAAAGCCCCTGCTCTGCAATACTCAAGCTAAAACATATGCTGTTATCTGCTTGCAATTCCAGCACACCTACCTACACCAACTTTGCTGAAACACTCAGCTTTCTTAGAAATGATCCCTCATTCTTTACAATTACAGGCATATCCGTTGCTGAATGTTTCTGCCCAGCGAGCAGAACCTGGATCCCTGGAGCTTGGGACATGACAAACAGCACAGAGCACGTGTCATTACCTCGTCTTCCACAGCAGCATGACTGCTTCCTGACTTACAAGAAAAATAAATATTTGCTTCTTTCATTTGTCCCAGTAGGACTAGAAATGTAAAATATTTGCTATTAAGATTTGAGATGGTGGCACAATTTTCTCTCTATCAAAAAAGAAAGGCTGATTCATGAATAATCTATAGCCACTATAGACTGAACTCTTAATCAGAACTACTCAAAACAAAATCAAGTCTCTTACATAATTAAAGAAGGGGGGGCTCTCAGAGGTACGTACAGTAGAAAACGTCAAATCACTACTCAAAAAAAATCCCTGCTTACCCGCAAATTATCCAATTAAACATCTGACAGACACTGACAAATATTATATACCACTTCCACATCAGCTGAATCTTATGAAGAAACTGCGTACTGCAGATTTGTATTTTTAAATGGCCTAGCAGAGACTTAACATTTATCCTCACCAGATTTCTTTCTATTCACAAATCTATAACCTAAGGCTACAAATATAGCAATAGAACAAAACATATTTGCTGCTGCTCTTTTTTTTTTTTTTTAATTTAAATGTGACATCATCAGATTTCTATCAATTCTTAGGAAAAAAGACAAGCTAAACCACACATGCAATATGCTGGTATCGTACTCCACACCAAAAGCTTTTACCCACATAATTCCTACCTATAAACAATTCTAACCTAATCTTTTGGGCACAGAAAGCAACCGAGGGCAAGGTAGGGCCTATATCCAGATCCTCGGTCCATACGGGCGCAGTGCACGTCCATCTTATGAACAGCTCTTCACAGTGCAGGATCCAACCGCATGACCAAATTAAGTAAGGAGCTCCATCCCCACTCCACACTGGGACCTACCACGTATGTGCTGCGGCTCCAGATACTTGTCCTGTGGTATTCGACACATCTAATGGTCATTTAATGGAGAGGTGTCTGGGCCCAAGGGGACAGGCTGGGGGGCTCTTGGGAAAGAGTAGCAGAAGGGTGACCATCAGTCGAGCTCACTGTCCTGTTGTCCGAGGGCAAGCTATGGTACATGGTTTTGCCATGGTAAGCTCCTAATAAGAAATTTTGATAGGTATCTTTTGTATTAAGCGGAGTCTCAGCACAAAAATAAAAATATACCCTTTAAGGCATTTAATTTCTATCATCAAGCCTGTGTTATTTCTTAATGTAGTCATAAAATTCAGAAAGCGCATTGCACATCACTGCAAACATGACAAACATCAGAGTTCTGAAGCTGTAAAAACCATCCAGTTTTCCATCCAGCTCTTCCATTATAGACCACTAATTACCCCACTGAAGTCCAGATAAACTCTATGTAGAACAGCAGCCCTCTTGTTTAGGTGTATGGGATGTGGCTCCTGAGATCATCTTTCATTTTGAAAATTACAAATAAGAAAGAGGGAACTACTGTAAGCAGCAGGTGTTAATTATTTTACTTGAATAAAATAGCAATAAATTAATCAAATCTCTGGCTGTTTTAGCAAAGTTGTGGCCAGCTCCAATAAGACTTCATGTGGCCTGAAAGATCTCAATGCATAATGGCAATGTGACTTTGAAACTGCCTATTTGCTTTGTAACATGCAGCCAGATTAAAAAAAAAAAAAAAAAAAAAAAGCTTCCCGCCATTTTCCAGTTTCATTAAAATCTTTGTCTTTGGAATGAGACATTAGAAATGAAATGCTTAATATATTCAGTGAAATATAATACAGCTGTTTGCCACAGTGACCTTTTCAGTATTCTGTATTTTATATTTTGATTAGCCATGTACTGGTAGAAAATCCCTTCCATAGCTTTTGATAGCAGACCTAACTCCTAGCTGTGCATGCTTTTGTGTAAAGTAAAATAATGCAAGAATGTCAACAGCTAGCTATTTCAGAGCAATAGTATCTCGTACCCAAAGCTGCATTTCCATAAACTTTGCAGAAGGCTCATATGCAGGTTTTATAGCACACAGGGAGTTTATACAGGGAGTCTCAGTTTCTGCAGCCTTTATGAAAAACTATTGCATCAAAAGCAGTATTAAAGAATGATTAAAAACATATTTATTGGAAAGAACAAATAAAGCTACAATGCACCTGCGTTTTCATATTCTTACAAGGAATTTTGAACTTGGTAATATTTGTACCCACTGCAGGCTTCTCTCCATGCACAGGCAGAAAAACAGGTGGATTAAGTAGAGTATGAGCACAGATCTAAAAGCTGGAACTGTACCCTCAAAAAAAGCAACAGATTCTGGCTAAAAATTGTTCCCAGATCATCCAGGCTTTGGTGTAGACCATTACAATTATTGATAATATATAGCGGCTTTAGGCTCAAAAAATGGTATGATGGAATCGAAGAATCTGTTTATCTCTACTGCAGACAAGTATAGGAAACAGAGATGTAACCTGTACCATAACTAACCTATTTCCTCTATCCATGATCAGTAGAAAAGTTTATTGCAAAAAAATTATCTAGAAAAAACAAAGCATGTCTATTTTCAAGACATTTATATCAAATGTCTGGTACTGGGGTTGTTTCGCCTGGAGAAAGGAGGCTGAGGGGAGACCTTATCGCTCTCTACAACTACCTGAGAGGAGGTTGTAGTGAGGTGGGTGCTGGTCTCTTCTGTCAGGTGGCTGGAGATAGGACGAGAGGAAATGGCCTCAAGTTGCGGCAGAGGAGGTTTAGATTGGATATTAGGAAAAATTTCTTTACCGAGAGGGTTGTCAGACATTGAACAGGCTGCCCAGGGAAGTGGTTGAGTCACCATCCCTGGAGGTATTCAAAAAGCACGTAGACAAGGCACTTCAGGACATGGTTTAGTGGGCATTGTTGACAGTTGGACTCGATGATCTTAAAGGTCTTTTCCAACCTAAACGATTCTGTGATTCTATGAAATGCAAAAATAAACAACTAAAATAACAATAGAAATATTTAAAAGTTCAACATTTAAATAATATTTAAAAATAAATAAAAAGTTGTTTCACAAATGGACAGAAGACATTGAACTCACAGTTAAAACTGACACTGTTACTGATGGTGATCTAAAAATCTTTTGCCAGTTCAAAAAAATTGCTATTCTAAATCCATCGCAGAGTTGACAATGAGAAACACACTCACACTTTAAAATGAAATATTTGACAAGTTCCTCCTTATTTACAACCCAAAAGTCTGAGCTCAGGGTTGCACCTGAAAGGCTGAGCACTTCCTTGACACGGCAAGAGGCATCCAGAGCTCCTGTTGGGTTTAACATGAATTCAAGAAATGAGAATTATCAGGTAGGCACAAGAAATTCTGTCATGGACAACTGTGAAGTAACCTGCTCACTGAGAAACCCCAGTTAGTTAGATGATAGATTTTTAAATCCTCAGCTTCAAAATCTATCTATCACTCCTACTGACATCCCATTCTTTAAATTCTGTTTCCAACAATACTTATGGTGACATGCTCAATAGGCTACTCAGTATTGCATTAAATTTATGAACTTATATGTTTGTGGGGTTTTTTTTAATAAACTTCAGTTTCTAGACTTCTGTGCATTCAAATTCATAACCTTATTAGTTGCATCAGCAAAAGTTTTTCACATTTAATTACACAGCACACGCTGTCAAACATATAGACTCTTATGTAGTGTCACATACTTAAACATATGGATGTAAACAAAACTACAATACCACTGAAAGAAATTCTAATACTGAATAAAAGACTCTCTTATCTAACATGAGACTATATTATGAAGCCACAACTTTATTATTTATTTTTATTGTTTTAGGTTAAATAGAACGAAGTGGCTATTTCATCTTGCTGATTCAGTAAGTTAATAAAGTCCACTGGCAAGCATATATTTGATGTACTGTAGAATACAATAGCTCCTTCTCATGTTGAGGAAAGTATTAAAAAAAATATCTGCCTAAGGAGATGTTGCATCCTGCACTGTACCTGATAAGGCCAATATTTATCAACAATAAAGATTTAATTCATTCTTTGACACAGCCTTTTCTCTCAGTTTACTTGGGCTTTGACTATATTATGGTAAATTCTTTCTATACTTACAAATATCTTCCTCCTTATAACACTTTCAGGTGTGGCAGTGATCTTTTTTAAACATTCCATTCAATCAACAGTGGTGTTCTCCAGTAGTCAAAATGCTGTAACAGGAGATGCAATGTAGCATTCCTTGAGGGATGAGAAAGGTAACTTCACTACTACCAGATGGCAAAGGGATGAAAGCGCCCGGTTCACTTCTCTGCTGGCTTTATACTCAAACTGTGCCTTGGTCTGCTCTCATGCTATTAGCTAATGAACTTGAGACGGATGTTGTCATGCAGGTCAGCATTAGCAGGGATGTCTACCATGATCTAACAGCCCTAAGTAGGAGACACTGTGTTAAGTACAAGCTTCTTTTTGAAGAAAGATGATTTATCTGAGAGATAGCACTGCAAAAGTCTGCAGGTTGTTCTATTTTTCTTCCCTCACAATAATACAAAGCATGCTGATAACTAGGATAATTAAAATAGTTAAACTTATCAGATGTATCTATGAAGCTTATTTTTACAATATATTGATGAAGTATTTATTTGCATGTTATGTTTTGGTTTGGGGTTTTCTGATTGGAGTTTTGGAGGGTATTTTTGTTTTCTTTGTTTTTTCCATCAAAACATGCGATAATTTTGAATGTCTATCATACTATTAACATAACCTAAAAAGCAGGAAAAAAACTGGGGAGAGAATTAAATTGCACTGGATGATCAAATTCTTGTCTGTATAGACATGATAAAGTTTTAATATACCTAAACCATCTCCTGGTATCTTAACAGTTAAACAGTTTCATACACACACACCACTTCAATGGGGAGCTGAACTTTTCTGGGTTTTGTAGTTCAAACTAATAAAAACATCTATAACTGCATATATAATTAAAAAATAACGTAAAATTAAAAATGGTCTGTCATAAAGATTGCTCAAAAATGGGGACACTAGGTCTTCACAGACTACAGCAGTGTACATCAGTTGGTGACTCCATGAAATAGGAAACCTTGAAAATAAATCTTGACCTGCCTCTGTACCAGCTGGTGTTTGTGGAAGCACTGAGCACCTCTCAAAAAGCAAAGCACACCTGGCCTGGGACTTTTCCATAGGCATGTCTTAGGGTCTTCATTCTGCACAGTACTGAGTAGGCAGTAAAAATTAATCAGAGATAGACAACAGTAGGCCAGAAGTGCAAAGCCAGAGAGAAGAAAGAAAAATAGAAACAGACAGCCTCATATAGCCACATGAGGAAATTAAAACTTGACTGGAAAGGAGCAAAAGTCAATTAGAGGGAAGATAATCAGAAAGAGAATTTGAAACAAAGGCTTTCACTTTTCTGACACTGATTTTAAAAACTTGAAGGGATGAGCACAGTTTTAATGAATGTTATTTAAAAATAATTAATATATCACAACCAGGCATGTCAGAGAAAGATGGAACACTACAGGCTTAGAAGTATTTTCTTCACTCCCTGCAGAGAAGTGCTTGCTACGGAGGAAGCCAGAGGTGGAAGAAACTATAAATATGTGTGTGAGATACTTAATAAAACAAGACTATAGACTCCTAAATTTAAGTGAGATAACACAATACAAACATTTGCCCTTACAGTACAGTGACAGTAATAGAATGATATCTGCTCAGTAATCTTCCCAGGAAGAAATGCAATTTGGTTAAAGCAATTTTATGCACATGTGATAATTAATTCCTGTAACTTTAATGACTTCAAAGGGAGGTCAAAATTAAGACACTTGCTATGTACTACTCAGCCCATCAACCAGAAAAAAAATGGTTTGGTTCCCAAAGCAATAGGACTGGACTATGGTTAATCACTACCTCTTGAACAAAACCAAAACCCCAAAGCATCCTGAAATGAAAGAAGGGAGAGGGTGCTGAAGCAGATATTGTCCAGTAAGTTCCCTTTGAAAATCATATGTCTGCTCTACAGTTGCCACCAGACACCAAAGCAATAAACACACCGGTAAGACTGGGATTAGTCACGGAGCTTTATGGGAAATTTGCCACAAATCACAAGAGATGTCTGAGTTCAGCCCGCATGAAAAGGATAAATGAACTGGGAGGGGGTAAAAAATAGAACAATTTCAGAGAGCCAAGAATGACTATTTAAATATTAAAAACCAGGAGAAGCATCTCTTACAAATAAAAAAACCCACATAAATCCAATAACATGATTGGGGCAGGGAGGGGGTCAGTAGATTCTCAGAGCTACAGATAAATAAGTTAAGAATGCTGTGAAGACCACAACTCATTAGAGTATACTGGAAAACCCATACTCTTATCTCATACAAGTTGAAAACATGACTTCTGGAATGAGGCTAAAAAGATATAGAACTAAGATCTTTGCATAGGTTCCCATAGGCAAGGGATCAGACCCACAGTTTTGGGAAGGCAGGGACTATGGGGCAGCAGGGGGCATTGATTTTTTTATTTATTTTTGTTTTTTAACTCCTACCTTTTTTCCATTCCATCATGGCTGCATTATTTGGTTCCACATAAGTAATTATGGAAATGGGCTGAGGAGATGACATCTGAGATTTCAGAATTAACTGAATATATGCACAAAACCTTCCACTTCTCAGAGCAGACAGCATAGGAGGCTCCCCATGGAGTACCTGTGAGGCATGAAGAGACCAGAAGCTGCATAAGAAGTATGTTTGTAGCAGCTGTTGTAGCCCCTTTCTGTGCCAGAGGAAAAATTCACCCCTGTGCAAAGGACCAGCCCAGGACCCATGGCACCTTTAATTTCCACCTGAGCCCTTAAACGCAGCACTTGTGGGGCATCTCCCGAGACAACAGCCCGAAGGTTTGCCTCGCGTCCCTCCTCCACTAGAACACAACCCACATTGACTAAAGCCAGGCTGCTTTCTCCCCCTCCTTTGCTCCTTCAAATCAGATTGTACTTGTTTTCTGGAAAACTATAGAATAATCAACCAGTATGGATTGACTTATCCAATGCAGAGCCACCAGATATTATCAAGAGCAATGGTCTTGCTACTTAGGTACACACAAAATTATCCACACCCCGTATTGCACAGCATTTTCCCAGACCGAAAGCTGTAGTGTGGAGCCTCCAGCAGATTACAGGTACCCATTGACTTATCAATATTGGTGACCATATAGGGTGCATTACACTCCATATCTCACATTCTCAAGAGTTTAACTAGTTTCATAGCAAGTCCCTAATTCAAAATATTATCATGGCATAAAGCAGCTACTCTCCCATAGCGATTCCAGTTCAGAGCCAGAAGTGCTTTACAGAAGCAATCCTCTAAGTGTCTGTCTTGAAGGGAAACAGAAACCCAAATGTTTGAAGGGATGTCAGGATTAGTTGGTGGACCCACAATTGTCAACAACTATGTCATGTAGTTCTACGCTCCTTCCAGTATTTTCCTAAATTAGGGTCTTGCGTGAAAGCATTCAAGTTTCTCATTAGATCTCACAGTAAATCATTCTGAAACACGGGATCAAATTTTTGTTCTTCTTGAAACACCGTAATAATTTTATAATTTGAAATACTGAAGTTTCACAAAGAAATTACAACCAAGTATCACGCTACTCATGAAAACAAAATAAAACCAGAATAAAGAGATAAGAAATAAAATACAATAGTTTCAGAAATAAGAAGACAGTTAGAGAGTGCAATAACATACAGTAAATTGAGATGTTAATGTAACAACGGAGGAGACTGGTTCAAATCATTACCAGCTGTGTCAGATTTTATATTTGAAAAGGTAACTGTTGATGAGCCAGTTCCAGAGTAAGCGGGTAATAAGGAGTCAGGTATATCTCTAGGGAACAAGTAGCAAATGCTGCACTCTGTGACGGTACCTTGATGGCAAATGTGTGCTGTGAACACAGAGTACAGCAGGCTCTAATAATTGTAAAGAGGGTCAACTAAGAAATGGGCTAAGGCGTGCCTGACACTGTTTGTGTGGGGATTCAACTACACTAAATAAAATACATCGTAGTAAGTAATGAGTTAGGATGACCACATCAGCTGCACCAAAAATCTGACCATCGATGTCATTATATCACTTTTATCAAAGCAACTTCCCAACACTCTTCTCTTTTGGAGAGCACACCTTTAGCCAGTCCTTCCCTGGACAGTAAAACTGGTACTTGCGGCCTTCTGAATTTATAGTTTTTAATACCTAAGAATAGTTTTGTTGCTCCTCTGTCTCTCTCAAAAATCACAAATATTTTGCAAAGAATTTGAATTGAATCAGCAAACTTTCTCATTTTAAAGGCTCTTTCTAACTATTTTTGGGCCACATGGGTTATTTTTCACTCATTAAGTCCTGTAACTACTTCTGGATTAGAGATTGTGGGGGGAAGTATCCTCATGCAATCAAATTTAAATTGTGTCACTCACTCTATCAAATACAGGAAACCAAAATACAAGTCGTTCGAAAAGGAGAGCAAATATTTTACTGCATAGTTCACTGAAAACACAAAACCCCATAGTTGTCGTCTTCTAGATATTTGCAGAACTTGGCTTAAAGACCTTATTACCATCTTATAGGAAAACAAATTTTACAGACAAAGCACTGAACAGGTGTTTTAACTAAAATCAGATATCACAGAAAACAAGGGGGGGGGGGGAGACGAGCCCAAATTGAGAAACAGGACAGAAAGAAAATTGCAGTGATTAATAGAAGCACAGTCTAGTAAAGAAGTAGATTTTAATCATAGCTATTAGGTTATGTGAGTTTATTCTAGTCTAAGATTGAGATAAAGCCACTGAAAAATTTAAGTCCTGGTACATGTCTTGAAGGTTTTAATTTTTTCAAGAGACTAATTGCTAGATGGCAGAAGTTTTTTTGTATGTTAATCTCAAACTGACACATATCAAAATAAAGTCACTTGGATAAGTGGCAGGAGAACATTAATCTCAAACGTAATGAAAAAGGAGCGACGACTCTCAAACGAAATGCCAAAGAAATGCCAAATTAGAGAAACGAACATATTTCCAGAAGAATACACACAAACATATATCCTTTCCTTCCACATTTACCCAGTATTTCTAACAATAGTTATACACCAAAGTGAAGCTTGATATTTTTCTAAATATGTAATTCTAATGCATTCCAAAGCAGCAGGGCAAAGGCACCCCTTCTTTGCCTTGCTGTGCAGGTACAGAACTACCCTCCCAACCTGCAGAGCAGGTCCAACATGCCAGGGATACGCCAGAGTCATCGCACCGGCAGCACGGAGACACACTCTGCGGAGGGACGGGTTCAAGATTTGCAAATGATTGTGGAAACTGCATTTGAGCAAAGCAGCAGGACAGTACATTGCCTCTTCACACGCTGCGATCCGTAGAGTTTACTCAAGGCACTGAAGCTCATTCAGCCTTAACAAAGGCGCCAGTCTGTTCAGTATTTTCTCCTAATCAGGCCATATACTTTGCTGGATTGGAGCTGTGTAATTTAAGTGGAGCAGGTCACAGAACAACTCAGGTTGGAAGGGACTGAAGCTCCAGAAATGGTTGAAACTCAGATTTTGAATTAGTGTTAGTGGCATCCAAGCACCTATTCACACTCTCACTAGCGAAAAGTGAGAGCTCTCCAGAAAAGGTCAGCTGCCTCTGCAATTGCAGGAGCACCATGGCTTTAGTCGCGGCCATGGCACGCTTTCCACTGCTGCACTTCCTTGAGAGGGATTAAGAATTGACTCATGATACAGTCTGTCTGGATTATCCACAAATACATTTTTAGCAAGGTAGCTAAATTCAAATTTATTTCACTAAGGGAGATTGAGCTGCTTGCTCAAAATGTTTGTCTGTTCACACCCACCAAGTGAACCCACCAGTTAGGGTGTTAAAAAATACTAAAATCTTGAATCTAATCCCTAAAATACTCTGCTCAATTCACGTAAAATTCAGAATAGGTTGAGCCTGAAGTTTCTCCATTGCTCACATGAACTGAAAATGCTGAAAACCAGCTGTCAGTACAGAGAACTGCAATCAAATATTTCTGCAAGCTTTGGGTTTTCTTGGGTTTTTTGGTGGTTCCCCCCCTCCCCCAGATTTTTTCTGTTTCGTTTTGGTTTTTTTAATATTCACAGCTCACTTATTAACTTACATTGTTAAACATTTAATTCTCAAATGCACTCTTTTTTTTTTCCTAGAGAAAGTTTGGTTTTCATAAAGATTATTGCTACATGCATAAATTTGAGATAGGTTCTGCACCAAACAGCTGCTCTTCTGTCAGGTGAATTGTAATAATGAGGATGTGCCTTCCAAGGTAAAGCTGGTCAGTGTATTACACTTCCCAAGTATGTAACAGAAGGCGAAATCTATCTGCAAGACCAAATGGCCTTCAATATAAGTACAGTATCTCCAAAAGATGAAAGCAAGCAGATCTGAGCTTATTAGATACTTGTCAATATGGGGGAAATGCACCGACAGAGTTGACAGCAGGGAAAAAAGATGACTTTAATATTGCTCACCTCCCAGAAGCAATCCAGTTAGGCAGGGAACAGAAATATTGGTATGAGCAGCAATGCTACACACTAAGTTGGCCTTCAACTAACTTGCAATTTTCCTATGGAGGGCAGATTTTTTCATACTTTAGGCACATAATTATCATGTGATACGTGCAAGCTACCTCTGTAACACGCGTAAATATGCTTGTTGTGCGTATAGTTCCATTAAACAACCCCATCAGTGCCTATATAAAGAAGTTGTACCTAATTTTGCATAGGCATTTGTCAGAATAAGCAATTCAAAACTTGTACATGACGGGATTTTGTAAGGCCATTATCACTGTGGAGTCCTTTCGTAGTTGCTTTTCACAACCATTTTACCATATGTCTTGAGCTATTGGATATTGTTCGCTCTTGTCTCTATAAAGGCTCAAAACACACTTTTCCCCATGATTTGGTGCAGAACCTCCTCCATAACTGTTCATCCAGCCCTTTACTAGTCTCTCCTTTCCAGTACTGTTCTTGCTCTTTCCAAAAGTTTCTCACTCATTCTAGAGCACTAATTTGTTTATGAGCAAAATTCACATAGAAATTTTGAGGAGTAAAATAATAATAATAATAATAATTTAAAATTATAGATGCTTATAAACTATTCGTGATAAGCTGGTGGACTATAAAGCAGGCATATTACTAATAAAAAAATTAATATATAAGTCTGTTTCACTTTTCACAAGCATATATCAATAAAAGTGGGGATACACAGACAGGTGTTGCTGAGGTACTCAGCACACTGCTCTGGTACTTACTGGAGATAAAGACAATTCAACAACCCAAAAAACAATGGGATAATAATAAAATAATCTAGAAAAAGGATATTTTATATTTCAGTCCATCCATTTAATTTTTATTTTTAAAGGCATTTCAAGCTTAAACAACCTGAATGATTCAGCTTTCATCTCTCAGCAATGACATTACTTTTTTGTTGTTGTTTTTTCCATTGCTAGGAAGATTTACTATAAAGGAATGTGAGCCTTTCTGAATGAGTTACATAGCAGTGAAATTTAGAGCTGATGTTTAAAAAAGGAAAAACGATGAAAAATATTCCATTAAACTTCATTACATGTTTTTGCCTTTCATTTAAGTGAATTGCATTTCTTTTTCTCTGTCAGAAGTCTACATTTGGAATTGTACAGTGAACGCTCTCTTAATTATGATCTTGCTCAAACTCGATTGAATTTCTCTCTGTCTTTATTTCTTTCTTTTTCTCCTGCTGCTGCTAATTAAGATAAATAAGTCAGAAGTGTTATTGCTGAAGGGAAAGCTGTAGCAAGTGTCATTGGTCCCTGTGATATTTCCCATTTTGCCATTAGCTGTCACCAATGATTTAGGACCGAGTGCCAAGGATTATATTAATCTTGATGAAATTAGCAAATGCTCTGTGATGCTGACATCCCTTGGTGCTAAATGACATTCCCCCGACTGGACCATTACCACTGAGAAAAAAAATACTCTTTCTTCCTCAGAGGATAGCAAATGAGGGCATTAGGTGAAGTTGTTGTTGTTTTTTTTTTTCCCCCAGAAAGGGTGAAGGACAAATTCAAGTGCTACTTGCTATAAATGTTTAGCATTTATTTCAGCATCATTGGTGAAAATCTGTGACAGACTCTTAAAGGATATGCAAATATCCTCATCTGAGGCCAAGGGATGAAAAAGGAAAAGAATCCTGCTCTATTTCTACTTGATAAAGGACCACTGTTATATAAGTAAATATTGTGCACGAAAGATTATCTTTATAGCCAAGGTACAATAAAAAGAAATAAAAATAGATTTTTCTTTAAAAGCACATTGCATAACTACACCTGCAAACAGACATATGCACATGTCCACCTATTGTACATCTTCCTGGATACAGGGTTTTCCTCATACCTTTCTAGCCTGACTCTGTACAGCAGCCACAGACAAAAATCACCTCCAAAAAAACTCCAGTGGGTCTGGTAGCTAGTGACTGACAGGCTGACCAGTGTTGTCTTGTTGCTTCCCTTCTTTTTTCACAGCCTGACTCAAGGCATCTGTAGCCTTTTGTTCAGTCTTGAGGAGCAGGGACCTTCTTTTAATTCTCCAGGTATAACCTCGCCCAGCCCAGGAGATGTAGCAAATAAACCAGAGCTTTGTTGTGCTTAGGTTAAAAGCTTCATTAGCTAGCTACTAAAATCTGTTTTCTTTGCACCCATGGGCAGCCAAGAGGTCAACTTGTGTGATTTGTTTGTTTGTGTGATCATCTGCGCTCATTTTTATGCTCATCTACATGCCTCTAGTGGATATTTTTACTCCTAACATGGGCTTATTTGTGACCTTACACATGACCAGAGTCACTGTGCACAGGACCAAAGACACCAATGCTTGCACAAGGTACTAAATAACATATTGCACACTTCCAAAATTGACCGTAAGCCTTTTAATGCGCTTTCTATATGGCATAACAGCTGAATTAAGCTCCAGTGAGCTCAGCTCCCACCAGATTTTTATTCTCACTGAATAAACGTGCTCATATTCTAGGAGGACTAGTGCTCAAGCTCTGTCCTTAGAAGAACCTCGTAACTTCGGCAGAGCTTCAGCTGGTTGCCTGTGAGCATGGCTATTTGCAGGATCAGGGTTTGCGACTGCTGTGCTGATGCATCTTAATACTGATGTGACCCTCAGTAAATTATACAGTTTATGGATTTGCTGCCACTGCAATTTAAAAGTAGACAGTTCGCAGCAAGGTTGAATTAACATGTGTCAGCACAGATTTACACAAGGATAGCTGATAACTTCCTGGCAGGAAAGGAGGAGAAAGTTATTTTCAAATGAAGGCCTGGAAGTTTTAAGGAAAATGCAGACTCAAGGGAGAGGCGCAGACACCTTTTCAGCAGGAACACAGCACCAAGTCTCATTTTTACATTTCTGATTTTCATCAATCTGATACCAGGAGGGATTCTGTTAGTTATTACCCTGCCAGTACAGCCCTCCATAAAAGGCAAAAAGGCTGTTCGTACAGTTACAGGTACCTCTACTTAACCGTCATCTCTATAAATTGTTTTCTGCTTCACATCTTTAGGAAAGAATCTTGAATTGTTCTGCATTTTAATATCAAATAGGTTTGGGGTTTTTTTTAAATGTCTACATGTAGCTGTAGCAATACATAATCTATCATAAAAATTCAAAACACCGTAGTATTTGTAATAATGCTGTATTTATTAGGAGCTTGAATAAATGGATTTTTAAAATTTTTGTTGGGGCTTTAAACATATAAGCATACATGAAATAATGTCTATGTAAAGGCTACAGCAGGTGACCATGAAACCTAAGTTAAGGCAGGTTCATCATGTTTAGTAAAAAGTATCAGACATGATGCCATACTCTCACTTAAATTGTCAAATAAGACTACATATGCTATATGAAACTGTTTGACAAGTAAAAAGACCCATGATGTATCCTATAAAGTTTATGTACTCTATTGACTAGCTGTTCCTTACTTTGATTTTCACTTAAAAAATAGTTAACGTGAAATAAAATCTCTCTCACCCTATTTAAGGCTTTCTGCTATGACTGATTAAGGATACTACATTTGGTTCCTGAGTACATTAAAGCCAGTGATGATAATTCTTTCTAGCAATACTGCTTTAACTCAAAAGAATTGATTTTTCAAAGCTTTGCATTAGCATAGAAGAGAAATTTGTTTAAAAAAAAATAAGCAGTCAGGAACATTCACATACAGATGCAAATGTGCAGATTGGTATTTAAACTTGAAGTAAACTTAAAGATGACTTAATACATATGCAAAAATGTTTGAAAATATAATTATCCTATTGTCACACTTCTTATTTTCAGTGGAAAAATATGTGCATGCAGCTTTTATAATTCCTGGTCAAATATGAATGAATGGATCATGTAAGATTTAGATTTTGGGAGCTAGGTGCTGTTGGAATAAAATTTCTGCCTAGGAAAAGGAAAATACTCTCCACAGAAAATAAATAATTGTCAAAAAGACCTCATCACTGGGGGAGGGGATGTAGGAACTGGCTGTCCACACAGAATCTGTCCACCAAATCCCAAAGAATACTGCTCCACAGGATCTCCACCCATTGAATAAGACCATGCTCTGCTACAATAGAGTTCAGCAGATAAATTGTCTCCAATATTATGGTGACATTTTTCAAGGATGTTACTCGTGACCAGAACTTTTAACATTGACTACTGAGATACTCTTATGCTTCTGTAGAGCTACATAGACTCTCTAGAGGCAGCCTCCTAAGATTTCTCAGCAGAGAACTTCAGGAACTGCAGCTTTAATCCTTAGCCACTTTGGAAAAAAACTCCTATACATTTGTCTTCTGTTCAAACTGTTGCTGTTACTTACATACTTCAATCCCAAACTATTCCTGCTCCAGTGGACAGAATATAAGAGGCAGTTATGCAACAAGTCACTTTTTGCCAAGGTTAACGCCAGCATATCAACAGGCTTTTGGAGAAAATGCTGGCATCAGTTCGGCAAATGCTTGCAGCCCTGGTCAGCATCCTGTATTATCTGAGCTGTTAAAGCAGTTAGATATTGTCAAATGTAAACTGTGTGCACAAATGAGTAAGAATAATTGTCAGTTGTTCTTCTAGAGAATTATCAAAAATGTATTTAAGTATAAGGTTTTCTTCCTTGTTCTTGCAGAGGAATTAGAGGTGGCTAGAAGTTTCTTATCAGGAAATTGTTTCAATTACCCAGCAAAAGCTTTGCAATAACTAACACATTTTTATGGAAAGGAAAATGGATTCTGAAGCAGGATAAGGAAAGAGAAAAAGAAAAATTTGCCAATATGTGAAGTTCTCCTAATGTCTGCAAGTGAGATTGTGTGTTAACTGTTACCAGAGAGGATTTTAAAAGACACTTAAAATGTGCTCAACTCTTGCTATCAGCATAGCAAGAGCTAAATGCTTTTAAAAATTATGCTATTTCTTTTTAACTACAATTTTTGTTGTCAGTCCAGTTCTGAACAAGACATTCCATCAATCATTCTATCAGAAGGAAACTCTAAGTGAATTTGAAGACGCTACTGAGATTAAAGGGTCTCATGTTTCATTCATAACATTAATATTTATACTAAAGCTCTCCTTGTAGTCGTGGAAAATAATTAAAGCAGCTAAAAGCTATTAGAAAATTCAGTTTATAAGAGAAAGTTTGTCAACGTCTATCATCTGTTTTATTTATGCAAGACTGCAGCTGTCATAGACAACTCGGATCACACTGCTGCGCGTGAGGTACAAAAGTTTAAAAGATACCAGTGATCTCAGAGGCTACATGTCCACATGCAAGCACACAGGTAGAAACAGGACAGCTCCTGCAGAGGCAAGTATATGCATCATCTTTAGTCACTGATTAGACTGCACTAACCTGGGTGGTAGCTAATTCTTTAGCTTTCTCAACATCAGTCACTTCTAATTCTCGTAATTCAAGTCAGCAGCAGCTTAGTGAGCCGGCTCATTCTCCTATTAGTCTGCAGCATGTGCCACTGCCTCGCGAGCAGCACACAATTCACCGAGCGAGATCAATACTATTGATTGCTTACTTAGGGGGTGCATCAACAGTCACTCCCAATGAGGCCAAATCTACCTCACTGCAGCACCACCAAGTCCAGCTCATTCACAACACAGCAAGTACAATTTTGATGCCTTAGGGCACCGAGTTAGTAGATTTAAATTATTCTGGCCAGCAGCAAAACCAAAACATGCTGTAACACAGGCACTCCCATTAAAACAACAAATAAGGTAATTCTAATGATGCTGGAACACTGATGAGTTGATCATTACTATCAAGGGCAACTCGCTCTTCTTATAGATTAAGAACAGAGAAATTACCTTGCATGGCTGCCTAGTCTGGATCCATTAAGAGCGGTAGTATGCAAAATCTTTTACTTAGGTTTTGGATCATCCAGCTATTAGCAAGAAATAGATAGAAATGTTTCAAAAGCTCTCAACCAAAGTCCAAACCTAAACTTTGCAAAGCTGAGTGTCCTTGAACATGGAAATCTGGACTGATCTACTGTAAGAAGGAACATAAAGAGTTGGGAAAAAAGAATCACTTTGAGACTAGAAGCACAATTCAACTATAGCTTTCAATGTCAGAGCTATCCTTTAATGTTTTTTTAGATTCCAATTATCACAATTAGGAGAGGGGAAAATTTACTAAGAGTCCTCATTTCATTTTCATTCATAAAAAAGGCAAATCTCTTGCTGATTAAATTTGTTCTGCATTTGATGCTGCAGTGATGAGGCAGAGTGAAAGAGGCTAAGTAAATAGAATAAATGGAAGGAAAATTGGTTTCAAGCCCCTACAAAGAATTACCAAGTGACATTTATGACTGTCACAACCTATTTCTGGTTTCAATGCCAGGTTTTCTTTTGCTGTTTGAGTGCTATCTCTTCCCTTTACAAGCATCATCTTTCAGAGTTGCCCAACTGAAGTTCACAACATAGCAGTACAACTGAATAAAGCCTGGCAGCTTTGTTTTAATACTGGCTTCACTCTGCAAAGACTAGGTGAGCCCAAAACTCCATAGAAGTCCCACTAGGCAAAAGCTCCACAGACCTGAAATGATCTGAAAAGTTTGAGTAACGTCACATGAAGTAAGAGAACTGAGTTTCACAAGGCAGTGTTTAAAAGTTGCTTCAAACAACAGCAAAACGGAAGGAAAGAAAGAAAGAAAAGAACAAGACAATGACAACAAAGGAGATGCTGGTGAAACATCTGCATACCACTTGGGGAACTTCATCCTCATCAGTTTGGATTACCCAATGATTTTGTTATTAATTGCAGTCTAAAAAACCCTTCTACTTCAGGAAGACACTGGTAAAATTATCAGCTCAAGTAGCATGAACTAATAATGGTGATGGCCCAACCAAAGAGTTGCACTCTGAACTTTCTTTTGTGCCAAAAACATGTTACATATCTGCCTCCGTGGACTGAAAGCAAGAAAATGGACATAATTCATGGGCTTATTGGCTTAATTTTAATAATAGTAATCAAACATCAGACAGGAAAGAAGAATAAGCCCCATAACTTACTGTTAGGCATTTTAAAAGTAGCAGTAGATGCATACTTGTAACTTGGGGGTCAGGTCCAAATCCTATGAGGCTGCACAGTCCCAAACAGCCTGGGGTGACCTCCAGGGTTTGTTCTTTAGAGAGACTAACAAAGCCCCTAGGTGCCTCTCCCTCCCTCCTCGTGTCTCCTTCCAAGGTGCTGGGGACAGGTAAAATACAGAACTGGAGATCAAAGCATAGACAACAGAGTATAAAAGGACTCAGAAGAGGAAAGACACTGCCTTTTACCTGGGATTTGGGTCTGGTTGGACATTAAAGAGAACTGTGGGCTGACAAAGCACTTTGTTTATACTAATAAGCAGGGACGCTGCCATGTTATTTGCCATATTAGTGATTCTGTAGGGTTGAGTATATTATCCAGTATGTACCCTTCAAAACAAACAAACAAAAAAAACTTTCTGCAGCATTTGGAAACTGTTGTAAGCAGCATTACTGGCACAAAATGCAAGTTACAGTACTTTATAATTGTTCTAGGATGTTATGACCGCTTAGGAAAGACAAGATTTTGAGGTTCGTATATCTAGGGAAAAGGGAATCCTCAAAAACCTGATCAGTAGCAGCACAGACAAAAACAAGGGGAAACCCATTAATTCTACAAACAGAAGAAACATCAGAGCTCGGAGACAAAATTTAATGGGCAACTCCGATACGAACAACGTACTGAGTACCTAAACTACCAACTACGGTAGCTACATGGCCACTCATAATGCTTCTGGGCTGTCCTGCAATAACAAAATAACCTTATGCGATGGTTGTATCTCTGTTATCTGCAAGATAGCAACTCCTGCAGATCTCGAGAACTTTAATTACTTAAATTTACCGCTTATCAATTGCATCAGTGAAGCACTATAGAGCAGCCTGGATCGACTCGTAAAGTCATCTCTATGCAAGTCATTCTCAAAGAACAATGAAAGCTGCTTCTGCTTTGGCTCCGAGAACAGCTTTATCTCGCTTTAGTTCTTAATGACTTCTCCTTTTGTAATATTTTACACAACTCAACAAAGCCTATGGTGCTTTTATTTATCCCCTGTAATGCAGTGCATAGTCACGATTATGAGCTTCATCGTGATTGCATAAATGTAACATTTTAATCAGGTTTCTGGTGTGAATAATTTTACTTCTGCGATTAACATTTTTCTCCTCAGAAAATGACAAATATTTGCTTTAAGTTCTTTGCTTCTTTGTATGTTCAGATAATAAACCAATTTGCTGTAACAGGTATGAAAAAACAAGATTTTTTTTTTTCTTTCTTTAAATAAAGTTAATGAAATTTAATGTCTTCAACTTACCACACTGGAAATAATTTTTTAAAAAAAAGCAACAGAAAACACTACTAAGCAATAATCCTGAACATGCAATGAAGTTTACTTATTTTTCAGACAAAATACTCAAAAATCAAACTCTTCAATTCTAGTCAAATAGACTGATTATTTCACTAAAGAGCAAAATAAAATATTGAACTACTTTGATTAATAAGATTAGACTTAATCATAAAATAAAATTTGTATTCCACAGGTGATCCAGTCTTTTCAAAGTATCAAATCAGTATGAAAAACCTGAACTGGAATTAAGAAGCCATCTGAACAATTTCTTGGTTAATCTCAAAAAGCATAAAATGAAAGCAAGAAATTCTAAAGTTATTATTTTGACTTTATTCTCCTGAAAAACCATCATGTTTTCTGAAAAGATTTTTTTTTTGATGAAATTGCTATTTGTGATCAAAAACAGTTGTTAAAATTTTCAGCCAGCTCCAACAAAGATGTTTTCAAATATGTTCTTTGCTATTCAGTTCATTACTTTGATTTTATAAGATGACAGACAGTAAAATTTAACACAGATAATTATTTAAATTAGAAAGCCTTTAAAACTCAAATTGACATGCCGTCTTGGAGTTGGAAGAATGTTTTCAGCTTATTCTTTTGAATACCATCCACTTTGCCATTGAGTTTAATGTAACTATCAAGCAATTAACATACCACTCGGATTATTCTGAAATTTTCATTCATTCTACCACGTTCAATTCACTTACTTCACAGACTACCATTAAAAAGCCATTAAATTTACCATAGGAAAGACTAGTAGAGACCAAGTCTTATACTGAGAATACCATTAAAGTTCAACTAAATGCCACTAATTACTCTATTTTAGCAACAGCAATTGCTATTTGTAACCAATGTGAAGGGTTTAATAAAATTATTGAATTCTACTGTTTTAAGAGTAATTGCAACACATCCATCAAGACATCACACACAGCCAGTGGGTCTGGTATCATATTTGAGCACTAACAGAACTCTTTGTTTTGGTGACCTTCCCACTCCCATAAATCTTGGCAACATCTAGTTCTTCCCTGACTCTGTGTTCTGTCCTTAGCAGTTCAGTCTGTGCTCTGCTTCTAATCTTGAAATTGTCAGTTTATAAGACTTGAATGAATAAAACAACCACCAAATAATCTCCTACACTATCTTCTTAGATTGACAACAAATTTAAGTGACCCAAGTATGCAATTATTAGTTAATTAACAGGTATTTGTACTTTAGGCACACACAGATCAGGAAAACCCTGTCAATACTAAAGACAGAAATTCTCAGAGAAGATAAGAAGCTGAAACATATGCATCAGTCTTATAGATAAACCAAGAGATAGTTTGAAACACACATTGATTTGATCCTCTCACCCTTACCTATTTAAAATGTGCTACAAACACAACCTCCTTTACCACAAAATGATAGCATAAGAGAGGCACTTTTGCCATCCAACAGCTTCCAGAAAAGAACACCGAGGGGAAGCTTTAGAGGTAAGCAAGACTCAGAGGATGAATGTTGCTTTCCAAGAAATAATTCTTCGTGAACATATGTGTTTCCCATACACGTGCACAGAGGACAGACTGTTCACTGTGAAAACTTAATTGTGAATATACCAACACCTCTGAGGAAAGTATCTTCCCTTCCAAACATTAGAGACTTAAACAAACGCAACTTGCCTTTCGAGAAGTTGAGAACCTTCTGGGGAAAAAAGAAAAAAAAAAAAAGCATGGAACATCTGAAAAATCAAAACATTTACTTAGGTATCTAAATTTATGTTTGTGACATCAGGCTTGATTCCACCACCACCCCTTCTTAAATTCTTAAACAATAACAGGTAAGAACAAGGAAAAGTACCTGAAAAAGAACTGTCCATTTCCCATCTCCTGCAGTTCTGCTCCATGAAACAGCTAGCATGCTTTCTGATCACAATTAAAACACAACAGCAATGCATTTTTTACTCCAGCTCTGTTAGGAGAGAAGAGGGTGAGAAAAGTCCCCTTAGGGACTGGAAAAGAAAGAATTGCTTAAGATTTTAAAATCTTGAAGGAGATGTTAAATCAAAACCAGTTTTTAAAAATTCAATTCTTCTTCCTTTTGGTTCTTTTTTCCTCTTTACTTGCAAACTTCTTTGCAAAAACACAAGCATATTGTTACAATCGCAGCTTATGGTACAGTGTGATTTTTACCTTGGAGACACAGATTGTCATTGCTCTAGGAAAAGAACAAAGGGTCTAATTTTCAGAAGAAGTGAACACACGGAATTTCTGCTGAAGTCAAGTATAGCTGTGGGCACTCCAGATCTCTTGAAACGAAATATATCATGCTCAGCCATTGTTCATAGTGTTTTGCCTATTTATGCATAAACAAAAAAAGGGGTATTCCCATAGGATGGACAAGTTTTCTTTTTAATATGAAAGAGAATGTTCATTCTTAAAAATTATTTTATGTGAAGAATAGACACTTTGCCAAATTCCAAAGAAAAGTCAAAATTCCCTCGAGTACAGTTACCCGAAAGAAAAAAAAAAAAGAAAAAAAATACAAAATTATAACACCGTTCAAATCCCATCTTCCCATATAAAGCCTCTACCCTGAACACTAGCTAATAATCCTCGCTCTGTAAGGCTCACAGAAAGCACTGGTTAGTGCTCATCCCTCAGTCCATACGTGGGACTGCGCTATGGATGTTCGGATCTGCACTCCACCGCCTCAGCTCAAGTGCCAGGCTTTGCAACTAGCACCTGCAACTCTCATCTTTCCTGTCAGCGAAGCACAGATGGAGATACATGCTATTCACTATCTTACCAGATCAGACAGCAAAGCATCAGTACAATTGCTGCAGTTTATGTCCATTTTTCAAGTGTTATTAAAGCTGGGATGCTTTTTACCATGACCTACATATTCCCAGGAACAGTGTCTAACCAGGGCACAGGTTCTTCTCAAGTATCCTTGCAGCATCAGGTATTATTTCAGTAATGACATTAGTAATTCCAGGTGTGTCACATATTAATTGGAAGAGGAGAAATAAGGCGAGAACACTACATTTTTATGCTTGTTAATCTTCAGTAAGTAATGCATGTTCTTGCAGGGTTGAATAAAACAGAAGATCTGGATTTTAGATAAAAGTAGACAGACAGAATCACTAAAACCAGACAATACAGAATTGGATCAGTGACTATTTCTTGAAAATTCACCCAACATAACAAAAAGATTTATCTGGCCATTAAAAAAAAAATAATTAAAAAGTCACCTGGAATATTTTATAAGATGATTTAAGATAAATTGGTAAACATGATTTGTATTCACGTTCAGCTACTTGGAAGCGCGAGGAACACGTGCCTTATTTTTCTAGGGAAATATAACATGATTACTGGGGGCTGGGGAAATTTGAACACCCCCACCGCATTGAACAGAAGTGTTCAAGATGGGACAAGAGGGAGGGCACCATGAACTGAGCAAGATATAAGGGGAGAGGACAGGCTACTCAGAGGAGCAAGAGGGATTCTCCACCTGCCTTTCCTTTCCTTGCCCACTTCTCTCGCCTGCCACCTCAGAGGAGCGAACACTTTACCCTCAATTTAATGCACAGTGGGATGTTGAGGCAATTCTTCAAATCGATTCCGGCATCCTTCCAGGTTGGCAGCAGGGAAATGAAGTCTTTTTAAAGATTTGTTTATTTGTTCAGTTGGTATAAAATGATGATATAAAGCTAAAAATAAATGCGTTGAGAAAGCCAAGTATAAAGACTGCAGGTAGCGTTCTGCTGCAAACTCTGGACGGGTGGAGGGTGTCTGGGGAACGGTGCTGTTGCCCTCTCAGCATCATGCTGTGCGGTATTACTCACTGTTAAAAGGAAATAGGGAGACAAGGAGTGAAAGCCTGTCTCCCTCACTGCCATGCCAAGGAGACCGTACAGATTAGACGATCCTATTGTAGAATTACTGCCATTTTCTTGAAATAACAGTTTATGAAATGCCATACATAAAACAGCTTTTCAAAAGAGAGTTGATAATATAATGTAGTGACACTTTGTGTTTGTTGCTGGCATGTACTGTTGTGCATGAAATTCAAATGTGGATATTTAAAAGAGGATCGAAGAGACCTGTGTAAGAAAACACAGCTTTGAGTGTGTGTTTTAAGACCTTTATTAAATTACCATCAAAGTCTAGGGAAAGGCTGTTTCCCCCCCCCAACACCATCCATGTCTGACCCTGAACAGTTAAAATAGAAAAAGATAGACAAGACTTTCATGTATGCAGGATCATCACATTGCAATAGTTTGTCACCTAAAACTGTTTACTAAGTTGCAGTGAAAGCCTTCCAGGAGCAGATGCCTTTCTTGCAGTGTGATTACTACATCATCATAATGTCTCTGTTCACCATTGTCATAATTGCACTTCCGTTGCTTTTAGGACCTCAAAATTTGTCATCCTGAGATCTAAAAGAAAGGGTGAACCAGTAAAAAAAAAAAAGTTTGAAAAATACTGTTTCCATAAATGCCTGTAGTTTCCTTCTTACTAAAAATAATTATCTCCAAAGTCTTCTAATGTTCTCAAAGCCATTTTGTTCAGAAACAGGAGCCCAGATGTTTTATTCTGGCCAATGTTTCAACAATTGTTTAATTTTCAATTGCTTTTGCAAACACTATATGGTTTGATACTTCTAGACACCTACCCACTTCCTATTGCTAACAGGCTCACTGCATTCTCAATTTGGATATGCACTGGTGTGCCTAAATCTAAGTACGGCAATTTCTGATCACCTCCATCTGGACTGAGATTTCACATAACAAGCTATTCACTTTAATTGATGGCGAACAACCATCAAGCCCAACAAATCACTACAAGCAGAAATTGTAGGGGTTTTATAACACATTTGTTAGATATTTTTGGAAGGATCCGGGTTAGTAAATATTAGCAATTAATATGGAGGTAGGTGTGAAATGCAAGTGGGAAATCAAAATATTATTCAAATCAGAAAAGTACAAGTCAGTACTTGTTTTATTTCATAGTATTCCTGGTGGATTGTTGAAGATCATTGCATTTTCCTTTCCATCTTTACCCAGTGAAAAGCTCAATATTAAGTCAGTTCTAATTTTTTTTTTTTTAATCCCCAGAATCCCAAAGTCTTACTGTTAGAAACTTATAGAACTTTCTTTTCTTTTCCCTTTTTGTCATTAGCGTGGGTGAGGACTTTCTGTCCACAGAATTGGAAGGTGTCATCCTCTGCTGATTGCTTGGCTTCCGTAACCATTACAGTGTCACCTAGTAATCTTTCATATCGTTATCGTGTGAAAGAGCGTGCCGCATACAGAAAGATTAGAGTCCTTTGCAAGGAGTAAGGAAACGGCAAAAATGGTACTTGTGCAGAAGTACTTGTAAAGGAAACCCTTAATTTTATAGCTAGAAGTTAGTTCACGTAATACATAGTAATGGAAACTGTCACCTCAGTATATTTTCCTCCATCACTCCGTTTGCTTTCATAATGGAAGACTTTTTTTCAACTTCAACTTCAGATACCTCTTCTCTAGGGTATAATTTTTCTCCCTGCAGGCCTATAAGCTTGGTAAGCTAAGCCTAATAACTGAACTCACCCAGAAATGTGCAAAAGTAACAAGAAAGGTCAGGTCTTAATTGGGCATGTGTTTGATTAAGGACGGAACATGCAGTATACATACCCTTACAGAGGCTGACGGGAGCTCAGTGTACACAGACTGCAAGCCTGAGGGGTACAGATAGCTTCACCTGTGCTATCCCTGGAAATCCCTTCCTTCCAACCCATCCCCCTCCGGTTATTAGCTCATGCTATGTCTGTGTACAAATACCAATTTAAAGAGCAATTTACTGGAACTTTGAAAACACAGACATGAGGGTTTAAATCTGATAAAGTGAGCTCTGCATTCAGTTAAACTCTTGTTTTGGGGCATGTCTGATTTTCAATGATTAATAACTATTGCAATGATTTCTATAGTTCAGCATTTGCCAAGAGACAAGGGAGCAAACACTCCCCACTGCACCATGCCTAAGGAAAGTGATGTCTTGTAACCGCCAGCACCCCTCTCCCTTATGCCTTGAATTATACTCTACTCAAAAGGCACAAATGGTTTCAGCAACGGTGCAGATAACAGCTAATGCAAAATGTTAGCAAAGACTTAATTTTATCTTGCCATACTGTGTGAAGACTTGCAGGACTTGATTTCCAAAGGGGCTGAGATGGTAATCAACTCACATCCACTTACACTGCCCAGTTATGAACATTTCTATTGTGCCTTACTGAGATAGAGGATAATTTAGCAGACTCCAGATCACTGATTCAGAGGTCTGTTATTTAGTACTAATACTCAAAAGTACACGTGTTGAACATTTCTGTGGATCTGAAAAGCCTGAGAGTGTGGTCCTGCTGGCAAGGGCCTTGCAGGATTTAAATTGATTTTTCAGATATATGTGCCTTCTCAGCTAATTTATATTTTCTGCCTGGTTTGCTTAAGGGCTTTAATTCAGTTACTGTGCAGCATGCTCCAGAAGTGTACTGTTTGAGGCTATACAACTGCATCATGTTGAGGAGATGATATTGTCTCCAGTTCCCTGCTCTGCTGGGAGCTGTTTTACACTGTTAGTACCACCAGCTCTCACTGCTTTGCTTGTGGGCTGTTTACTACATTAAGCCCACCTGCTAGGTATTGCAGAAGAGCCAAGGAGTCACAGGGATTAATTGGATAAGCCATACAAAGTTAAAGCTTGCCTAGACAACTGCCAACTCCTCCTCTCAGACGTACTTCCCCCTCCTGTCCTGTTTTTCCGTGAAGTCCTAAGAATCCTGATTGTAAATCGTGATCATTACCTCAGCCATTTGCTTCTGGGGAGGTTTGTTAACTCTGGCTTTCTAATCTGGGTGAAAGAGCCAAGCTAATCTCCTGGTCTGGTGCAGGGCAATTCCCATGCACAGACAGGATTATTCAATTTTTGGAGCTTCAGGTGCTAGAGATTGGACAACTTTTCAAGTTCAACTTTTAGGCTAGATATGTACTATCGGCTTCCGAAAACAAACCAAAAACCCAAACCAAACCCACATTTAACCGTGTCTGTCCACCTGCTGACCTAAATGTTTGCCATTAAAAAAACAAACCACAAAACTTCACCAAAAAATCTCACCCTACCATTTTTATGCGAGACAGTTGTGTTATAATGGCACACGAGCTCCTGTAGCTAAATGTCAGCATTTCCATTAACAACCCAGAGAAGCACTGATGTGAAATTAGCTGACTTCTAGCCAGCTAGTATCCCTCGCTCTCCAGCATCGGTGGTCTCAGCAGATGCACATTGGACTCAATGGATTTAACGAGTTACCTTTAACCTCCCAGCCAGAGCACAGCTCCAAGCCCAGGCAGCCTGGAGGAAGCAGGCACTGCCACCGTCTATCCAGCTTGATAGAAAGCCTTCAGGATCCAGAAATAGCACACCAAGCTGTTTGACAAGTCCAGACTTTGCACTTCAAATATTATCAATATTTGGCAGCAAACTTCATTTAATTAACAATCTCTTACTTTAAAAGCAGATATATTCTTTTAATGAAACAACAGGCCTGCTGCTTTGAAGAATTCAGAGCAAGATGAAGCTGGCACCTCATGATAATTCTAAGAAGCCTCATTGCACCTTCTTGGCAAAGCTGTTCAAAAGCCCTGTTTCATTCCCCTCTCTGATCAGTGGATTGTATGCTGCTTTCAAGCTATAATACACATTTTGCTTTTTGATGATGCAATGAAGAAGTTGATGTAAATAAGTAAAAGGCGATGTCTTTAGAAACCATACTTTTAGAGAAAAAGGAACACTAAGATCACTTTGTAGGAAGCTGGGAAGTCTTTAAACTATATCATGCCACACTTTCATAATGGAATCTAAGATCTGTAAAGTGTCAGAGATTAAGTTTCAAAGTCTAAAAAAAAATTATGCAATTAGATTTGTAAAAACATTTGTGAGAGATTATGCAGCAATGTCACTATGTTTCTTTACCCTCATTTAATGTGTCATTAAGACACATAAGATTCTTCCTTAGCCTACCCATCAGCACTGTTATCTCCAGCATGGCATGCGCCTCAAAAGAGATAGCAAGATAGCTCTGAGGTACTAGAAATTCTCAAAGGCACACAAACAAACAAAAAAACCCCCACCAAAACCCAAATGCCAAACAATAGCTATCATCAGAGAAGTAAAACAAGTCTGGGTTTAAAAAATCCAGCTCATGAAATGCTGGTAAGCAGGGACACAATTTCTGCTCTTTAACCTTCAGCTTTCAATATGGATGAAAATTCATTAGATTCTAACCTGTTTAGGAAACTAAATTATCACAGGTTTCTGTCATAATCAATGTGGCAGATGGCTTGGTTTTCCTAGATAGATGACAGCATTAGAAACATTTTAAGACAGTCCTATATTCACACATAAAGCTCTAGCACTCTATCTAAAACAGTTTACATCTCCTTTACAAGCTGCTAATAACATCTCATAAAACTAAAGAAATTAATTATTAGCAACTGATCTCTAAAGGTAATTACCTAAAGTAATTGTAATTTCACTTTGATCCACATTAAAACTTCCATCTTGGTATCGATTTCTCTTAGGCTCCACATACAGAATTTATTTTTAAAAAATAAGAAAGAATGATTGGTAATGAATTGACGCTACACTGAAGTGGCTTAAATTCTCATCACTGCCCACAAAATTTTGCCTATATCTTAAATAGCTATGGTTATTCCAAGGGAGTCATCAGAGGTGTTTTCTTACCTACTCTTTGGAATAAACAGTTTTGAAATCAGGCCAAGTTAAGCCTTAGCAGAAGGTCTCAGAGTCCAGCTCTACAGTCCACTTCCCAGCAGCCTGTTAGGGCAAATACCAACAATTTAACTCTGAAACACTGTTCCTCAAGACTATCCTCAAGATATTTGGTGTGTATAAAGCTGATGCAGTTTTGAATTGCAGTTTTTAAAATCTGAATCTTAACACGAGAAGAGGATACAGACCCAGCAATCTGTGCTCAGAGTGGCAAATCCCCATTCACAAAAATGCTCCTTTAAGTCAACTGCTACAACCACAGACAGGGCAATGGCTGTAACTGCCTTTCCTTTTCAGTTACCTGGTGTTGCAGTAATACATAATGCAAAACACCCTCTATTCATCTCAGGAGTTCAGAGGTACAGCTCTGCCATGCAAAAGATTAGGATGGAAAGGATCGGGGTAGAGGGAAGAAAGGAGGAAAAAAAAAAAAGGGTTAACTAGCATACTGTCAGTTCAACGAGGAGTTTGAAATAAACTGGTTTTCACCTCCTCAGGTAACAGATTCTCAGAGATATATTAGTACAAGTATTTGCATAGACACAATTATATGAGAGGAGAGTTTAATTTTCAGCTTTTACTAGAAAATTTGCTAATTCGCCATACTTTCTTCTCATGGGTATTTGCTTTATAGTTCAATAATGTCAGGGCACAGGTCAGTCACTAGTGCTCTGCAGAACATTTACCATGAGACTACTAATTAAATTAAACAATTTACGTAATCTCACTTTCCAGTTCTCAACCTGAGCACAAAGGCAAAGCAAAGAGAAAGAAATTAAATTCAAAACAAATGCCTCATAATTAAAGTTTAATTTTCATAAACATGAAGAAAGTAACAGCATTCACTATCCCAAATTAAGAAGTCAGCTTATTCCCTTCGTGCACATATGCACATCAACCATTAAATTTTAATGTTAATGCAGCGCTAGCAATTCTCATATGCAAGGACTCTAATCCTCACTCCAAGAATCATCTGCTCCAACATGATGCCCTCTACCACCATTCAGTAAAGTTTGTGTACCCTTTACACTTGAGGAAAGCAGGAAAGAAAAAAAAAAACCAACATGGTTCAGTTAAGTTGAGCAGAGATAAAACACACCATTATTTTCAAGCATTAATTAAAATTAAGAGCCAGTCTGCATCAACAATGCTGATTTGCATTTCTTGCTTTCTGCAAACAGTTTTGTAAGTAGAGATATTTAAGTTACTTATAGAAAAGTTACTGAATGACAGAAACAGGAAAGCATCTCTCCAAACCGCAAGACCACAAGGTAAATTTCAGCAGGGTCCCTCAGACTTGGACTACAAGTACTGACTGTGTAAACGTGTGCTGCCAGAGCAGGATATTCTTCAGTCAAACCACAACCCTCAAAGGACTGTACAACTCCTTACTGCAGGTAAAAGTCTGGAGTATCACCGACTTAATCAACCAGGTCATGATAGGATGAAACCAGAGTAAATCCACAAATGCATTTTTCTAGAAGGGCAGTTCTACTAATATGCTCACCCACTGTGACGTTCCAAATCAATATAAGCACCCAGACATAAAGCTTTTTGTTGCAGGTAGACTTGCCTTCCAGGTCAGAGACACAAACGTGGCACAGAAGTGAAATACTAAACAGCAGAGGAGAAGCAGAGTTGTGCAGAAACATTTTTCTTGTTGAATATGAACAAGTTATATATACTTTGACACAGGCAGACAAGCCAGTTGGCCTGAGTAAGAAAAAACGGATTCAATTAAGTCACAATTTTTCTTGACATCAGTTTCCAAATCTGTAAACATGGACCGATAGTGACCCTAACCCCTTCAGAGATCAGCAGTGCAACGGGGGTTCCCCAAAGCTTTGAAATCCTCAGGAGGTTCCTATATCCATACAGAAATGGGGTAAAGAAATCTAAAGACAGTTAAAAAATTTCAACAGTTTTTCTTTCAAATAGAATTAGGAGACAAGCCAAGAACTACCTTATTTTTATATATGGTATGAGCCTCAGAATTGTGAATCACTGCTGACAACATGAACATCAGGCTGCTGTGAGACTCAGCAAGGATCAGACCAAAATGAGAGCATTTCTAATATTTCGGTTATTATTTTTCATTATAAAAATTAGGAAAGTGGGCCCCTTCCACTAAAGAAAAAATAATTTCAAGCCAAAACAGCAGAACAAGTCCACTAGGAAAAGCTGGAACGAAGGTCAAAATACTTCCAGTATCAAACAGTTAGATTTTTTTATGCAAGAACAATAAAACAAGTAATTCCACAAAACCTGACATAAAATTTACTTATTTCAATGAGTCAAAGCTTTCATTTTTCTTTCCAGTTCAATCCATTCACAGCATTTGAAAATATATATCTGTGTTCCACACTTTAGGGATGCACAGTTGTATATTAGGAAATTACGCTGTAATGTTCTCTGCTGTAAGCTTCCGGTGCAGCAGTCAGCCTTTTTGTGGCACTTTATCTCTAGCATAACTACAGCCCTTGATAGAATTCCGCATGAGTCCCTGTTAAAAAATAGTGGTAATAAATTTTTTCCCCCAAAATGCATGTAGGAATTCAGAGTCAGCTGTTTTAAAATTTATGAAAAGAAGCAGTAATTTAAACGTGAGATGGGAGCAATTTTATTCCCGTTTCAACTAATGCTAATGTTCAGATTTTAGTTATTAAAATTAATTTGCTTCAATTATATTAAAATCAGTGGAATTGCGTGCCACTGTATTGATGGATAATAGCAGTAAGGACTAAGTATGATGTTTGAAACCCGTATTCACTGTAAGCAGGAAGCATAAACATAGCCACAAAGGCAAGAATAGGAAAAGAAAACTCATCCCTTTCATAGATGAAAGCAGAAAGCTACACACAAAAACCCCTGTAATCTAAAAAGTAAACTTCTGGCTACATTTTAGGTGAATCATGTCCTTTGATACTGATCTCATATTCGTGGACTTACCGAAATTCTGCTATGCACTTCCTTCACATAAGGCAAAGCCAAAGAGTCTGTTTTTACCCCCCACTGTCATTGCAAAAAGGCAGAGACTTAACTTCCCAGCAAAACGTACAGGTAGGGCTGCAGAGCAATACTTGGAAAAAAATGTCTTCATCAACTTGGTAATCTTTAAAGAAGCTCCGACTGATCTTATTTACAAAAGGCTCACATGGATCTCGTTTTACTTAAGATTGGAAAGCATGTAATAGGAGACCATAAAGCTAATGGAGGTAAAATTCTTCAATATTGTGATCGATGACAAACTACTTTACATTTATCACAAGTGACTGTTTTTCTTTGAGCTGATTCTAAGCCCTTTATCTTCTAGATTTGCCTTCCTTTCTTTTTTAATATATTTATTGAATAATTAGAAAATCTTCAATAGATCAACAGAAAAGAAATGAGCTGGTAAAGTATTTGTGCATTCAGGCAAATCCAACTGAAAACTGAAACCCCTCCTCATGGATGCAATGATCCTTTTCAGTTCTGACCTGAAACAGAACTGAATATATAGGAAAGACCTGCCACAGACCTAGTTAGCCCTGAGAAGACACTTTATTCAGTGAGAGCTATAATACAACATCAGGCACAGACCATTTGAGGAGGATGATATTATGGGCCAAGTAGTTGCATCATCTGTAGCCTTCCATCTTGCTATCTTTTGAGCAGCAGCAGCACCCATAGAGATCCACGTTACCCTAAGGTAGGAGCAGACACCTACAGACTTCAGTGGGAAGATGATCACAGAACTTATTAAAATACTTGCAACAGGTTTTACATGACTCGGAAGTTCTCAGCCCTATAATCTCAAGGTGCTAAACCAAAGGCACAGCCATGGTTATATGCATCCTCGCAGTTCGTCATCCATCCAGACTGAGCAGCAATTTCTCAGCCTTCCAATGGTCCATTAGAAATCACAGCAGTTCACTGAGCACAGTGCAGCTCTTCATCATTGACTTTGAATAATGTGAAGAATAAAACCCAGGATCGTTGGATTCAAAGGCAGGAATGCTTACTATCTACAACTCCAGAGACGCTTGAGATGCAGAGACACAGAACCAAATTGTGACAGTTTAGTTTACCCAATTACTTATGCAGCCTTGAAAGAATGCATAGTATTTAAAATACACAGGGTATGACACCAGTCAGAAAGTTTTCACTAGAAGACAACAAAACAGGAATAAACTTAGATTGCCTGAACGATTGAGAACTTGCTCTTGTATGTTTTCACACACCTGCAAGCCAAGAAAGCCGTTAACCAAGAGTAGTAGTCCAGAAATTAGAGTTTCAGAGCTTGGCATTCATTAACTGAATTGTGGTATTTTAGTTTAAAACAGTGTTTAAATATGCAGGTTGTTCCTAAGCAACATCAGTCCCTTAGTCTCTAAAGCTGAGAAAAGATCTGCTAGAATGTAAGCGTCCCCTTTGAAATGATCATTTATTGCACAAGGGTTTTCAGGCATGATAAATCATTCCAGTCCTTAAGTTCACATTTACTTCTATTTTTTTGTTGCCCTTCTTCATGGTAGCCTTAGAAGAGCTCTCTTTAGGGCTCCAGTATTATATTGTAAACTAATGCAGACCTTTGCTAGCATTTTCATTTACTTGTAGTGTGAGTTATGGACCCCTTCAATGATACTGAATGGCCAAATGATACGGGGTCAAACAGAGTTTGCCAAAAGCTAACGCATACCATATGCTACACTGCATACAAAACTTAACTGCTATCATTCTTCCCCTACTACTTCTTTTTTTTTTTTTTTTTTTTATCTTCTACCTTTGGAGAGGACAAGACAGTCAATAATACTGTGGGGGATTCATCACACAATAGGCAGGCCTTTTTCGAGCAAGGAGCTTACTAATGAAAGTATTGCAGAATGATCTGTACATTTTAATGGACCTTGAACAAAGATTTGAGCTTTCCTTTTTTTTTTTCCTTCTTTTAAACACCACATGAATTTTTATTAGTGTATTACTCCAGACTTGTTTTGAATACTTGGGAGTCACCTTCTTCGTTGGAGCCTGCATAATGGCAGAAAGGGCAAAGTGGAGTGGAATGAATAAATAAGGAAAGATTACATTGTATCTTTCAAGGACAGGAACTACAAATAAAGTTTTGGGGGTTGTTAGTTTTGGTCTTTTTTCCCCCCTCCCAGTTTTAGCGCTTTTTTTTCCCCTCCCCCCCCTTTTTTTTTTTTTAACTTTGTCAACACCTCATGCACTATTATGCATGGAAAACATCTGTCATACTTTGGGACTAGTGATTCATTTATTTTTTTATATAAGATCACAGTTTGTTGTCAACCATAAGCAGTCTTGATAATTCAAGCTTTAAATTAAGTTTGCCTAAGGGTACCAAATAAGAGCTAATGACAACTTAATTACAGATGTCATTAAACATTTAACCTTATCACATTAAGTAAAGCCCATCCCACATTCTTGAGTTCAGCTGGCAACAGTCAGGAGAAAAAATACACTCCTTGAGCATAAAGCCCAATATATCCCAAAAGAATAAGGGTATTATGCAAACAAAAGTCAAGCTATACCACTGATAACAGTCTACAAGTGTGTAACCCTGCCTCTTTGCATCTGGAAGGTTCATGTCGAAAGAGTCGACCTAAAATGCCAAAGCACTGAGCACCCTTGGCTACCACTGATGCCTGTGTAGAGTAAGATCCACAGCATCCTATAGAATTAACTCCTGAGATCACGGGCAGGCAAGGCTCAGAGCTAAGCGATGATCCACGCCCTGACTTAAAAATTCCTTCAACAGGAAGAAATGTTAAAAAAGGCAATTCACTTTCAAGAGCATGTTGCACTTTCAGAGCCTGATGGGATCTCAGGATCAGGGAAGAGGAAGGAGGAAGCACACAAGGAAGTGGTTCAGCTTTTTAAATAATAATCCAGATCGGTAACATCCCGGCTGTCTCCATGACAACTGAGCTGGATTGCTTTTGAATGCGATTGTGGATTGCCAGTTTTTAACCCTCATGAATAAAAGGGCATTGGAGAAGCCCACTTATGTGGTTTCAAATCTGGTTTTCAACAGGGAAGTGATTCAGCGTACACGTACTTTTACAAAATAGTATAGAAAATATTTTTTTATTTATTATTTGAACCAATCAATGCAGAAGAGGTACTCCCAAAATGCTGAAATAAAACATTTTTCTGCAGAACAACCAGCACTCGAACATGAAAATGCTAGTAAATATGGGCTTAATTGTAACTTTTCCAGGAGTTTTTACAAAGTCATTTTGCAGTCACCTGAAAAAGCAGCAATTCCCCAAGAATTAAATTCAAATATATAACCCCCACATATTAGGCACAAACAATATATGAGATATCAACTGTACGAAGGTCAAACTACAGCATATTTGCCATATAGCCACAAACAAATCCAAGCACCCTGTCTAAGTTTGTACCAGCAGTTAGTACAGGAGCCTTGTGTTCTACTAACAACAGGAGTCCAGGAAATTTTGGCCCATATTAATGCAAGCATCCACCTGTATGCATCTGATTAAGGAATCAAGGTCACCTAGTCCCCAGCGCCGAGCTGCTCTGTTCAGCCCTCAAAGTCCTTGTGAGGAAAGGAAGAAAAAACAGCAAGGGACCCTCTCACCCCTCCAGCGCACTGGGTAGAAAAGAAAGGTTTGGCTAGGCACCATCCTGCCTTTGCAGCCTAAATTAAATTCAATACTACTCTAACCACATATAGCAATCCTGGAAGCGAAGGCAAACACAAGGCAAGTAAAACAAATACAGGAGGGACAAGGAGAAAGTGCTTGCCTGACACGCAGGATCAGATGAGCGTATTAGGCAGGCAGACATCATGAGATGCAGAAATGAAGCCTAGGCATGCCATGCTTTCTGGCAGCAGGAAAAGGACATTTTCCTCAGTCAATACAGGAGTACAGCCAGGTGCTGCTCCTCAGGATTGCCCCGTAACCACCAGGCTGAACTCTACAGCACATGGATCACCCAGTACTATATTGAACAAAGATCCACAACATCAGACCTGCATATAGCACAGGAAGGGAAAGGTAGCCCAAATGAAGCATCCCCTATTATGAAGCATTCCTTAATAAAATGAATCCCCACATATTATTAAAAATTGTGGTGTTGGATCACGTCACCAATAAAAGACACATTTCTTTGTTTGTATATGGCAACAATTGGTAGCAATTTAAAAAAAAGAGTCTATTGATTTAATATTCAGGACCTTTTTTCAAGTCAATGTGCAGTTTAGATCTATGAATTTTATTTTTAAATAAATACAGGAATTTTAGTTTTCCTATTATTTCTAAACACCAGTTATTTTTGTCCTACACCATTTTCATTCCAGTAGAGCTTAACTGAGTTCAGTAGTATTACTGTTAATTTACATTAGTATAAATTGAAGAATAATCAGGCCTGGAAGACTGATGTGAAAAAATTAGATGTGCAGCTGTGTTTTTTAAGAGAATACTTTCTGAATTACAACAGACAACAGTACAGGGTAAATGTGTTCCCTCACCCTGGCTATGTTAATATGTTCCCTTGATTGTAATATACATATCAAAATGTAGACTACTATAAGAGAACAGATTAAAATGCAGAGCTGTGAAAAGGTCCACAGACATTAAACAGAATAAGTGCATTTTTAATTGTCTTATTTGTTGCAGGAGGCTTAAATCAGAAACCTATCACTCATTTCAAGCTACAAATGATGGAGCCACAAAAAAACATAACAGGAAAAAACCCACAAAGACTATAACAAAGTAAACTCTTGAAGCTGAAGAGCACATTTTACTGTTTCTTTTTTAAATACATATTCAGAGATTTTAATAAGTGCAGGTCAAACGCTAAAAGTTTCTGAGCATATTTGATGATATATTACTTAGCCCTTGGCACACCTAGCTGAAGAGGAGAGTAGATTCTCCATGAGAGGAAAGCCTTTAAGTAAGGTTAGAGCTAGATTTGACAAAATTCCCACATGAGGGATCCCTCCCCTAAAACAAGATCTACTAACTTTGCCATCAAGTTTGTTGCTGCAGTCTGCTTCCTTTCACTTCAGGGACTGATTTAATGCATTTCTAAATACGTGGGGGCAAGAAATGTGAGACCACTAGAATAACATTCATTGTGGCAAGTAGAGCTCAGGCACATGTATAGCAGAATCCAGCCACAAGTGAGAGCAAATACATCAGCAATGTGTCAGTCCTTGCTTTCCTCTGACCATGTGTTAGTTATTGGAAGTCTGCTTTGCAATTGAACGTTTTCTCCTTTAGGAAAGAAAAGTAGTCCAGTTTTATCCCTTTAACTGTCAGAAAGAACTAGTATCAAGCTTCTGATTTGCCAGATTTTCATTTTAGCAATTCATTGAGCATCTCTCTTTCCTGGTTTCATGGAAATAGAGTTGGGATTTTTCTGACCCATGAACACAATCAAGATTTATAGCTATCCATCTTAACTTCGTCTTGACATTGATGGGAATTGCCTGATTTCACCCCACTGATGTCAACATTTCTGCAGCCATTTAAAAATCAGGTAGGGATCTGACAGGCATAGTAACAGACTCCTGGTTTGCTTCAGCAGTACAAACCAGACTCAAATAAGAGTCCATTATTTCGTATCGTAATTTATGAATTCATCAATGTAAAAGGCCATTATCAGAAAACCCATAGAACGTGATGTGGGCTGTGGTACATGTCAATGTTGCGGTAATTCTGTCATGATTATTTTATTAAGTGCATATTAGCACCAGCCAAGTTTGCCTCGCAGTCAATCATCTGGGGCAAAAGGGGAGAATATAGCAAAAATTAAAACATGCTATAAGCATCTTGTCAACCTCAACAAACTACGATTAGCAAAACTGCCTTTTCTTGCTTCAGAGGTGTCAGAATTTATGCTCTATCTAGACACACTACTTATAAAACACTGCCATCACCACATGGCAGCCTCTCATTTTATACCACTTATAAACAAAATATCCTTTGGCCTATGCTGAGGGATGAGCAGCTGTAAGGGTTTGTGCTCCTCTTGCATCTCTTTGCAACTTCACAGAAAGTCTATCTCTATTAAAACATTTTAAGAAATCAAGCCCACTTCATTTTCTCAAATGAATTAGCCTGAAAAAATCCTCTATTAAAAATAATTGAAGATGCCACATAGAATTATTTAAGACTTCATTTATATTCCAATTACAGTTTGATAGATTCGCTTTATATGACATCTATGGACAACACTAAACCCCTTCATTTTCATCAAATACCACCTTAATGTTGATGGAGCCTAATTGAAGTCCATGGTGTCACAAATTACATAGTACTTACCCTAGGAGTAGAATTACCTGAAAACTACAACAGAGATGTCCATATAGAACAGCCAGAAAAGCTCACACTTCTTTTAGGCTGCAACAGCACTGTCAGCTCACAGCTGTTATAGACTCATCTGCCATTTTTCTGGCATATTAATTTATGGTATTGACTGTGCAGAGCACTGGGGTGTATAAGGGCTAGCTTTGAAAATGAAATCCATTCAAAATAGTCTACCAATATCTGTCACTTTTTAAACTTACATTGTATTGTCCTAAGTTGTTGCTTATAATATTGGTTATTCTGTTAGTTTCTGCTATGACTTATTCTTACAGGTGTCTTAGAGGTATAAAATAGTATAACATTTCATCCACATCCCACATAGCAGCTTCATAAAGTCTGCCTTCTAATCCTGCTCATCAGGAATTACGTAGCTCAGGTAAAACGTCAAGTAAAATGTCATCTCCAATTCTTTATTTGTTTTCAAGTGTCTTTTAATTAAACATTGAGATGTGAAAAATGTCAAAATCACCTCTTCATAGATCCCTGAATACAGCTGTGATTAAAATGACAACTATTTATTTATTTCAAATTTAATCAACAGCATAAACTCCTGAGGGTTGAAGCAGGCAGAAATACACAAGACACACCCTAAACACAATGCATCCTCTACAGGTTTTTCAAGGATGCTGCGGCCAAGCAATTCAGCTGCTCAAGACTAAACAGACCAAGCAGTCGGAGAACTAGAAAGCAGCTGACATGGTCTGAAGTTGCTCGTAGCTTGTTCTCCAGAAACTACGATTTAGTATAAGTTTCATGGAATATCTAGCACCTGCATATTCTTGTCAAAATACAAACTGATTACTACTTGAGTCTGCCAGCAGCCCGAAACAACTGAGATACGGATGTGTGAATTTATCATAAAGATACATATATCATTTTAAAGCTGTCGAGAAGACACAGATTTAAAGAACAGCATTATTTGATTACCTGTAGATGAAGAAGAGAAAGCATATCAAAACAAGAGTCTTGTCTGCTGTCACAGGTGGGTGGAGATTGACAGGATTCAAGTATCAAACCCTCATAGCTAATTGGCATAGAGATAATGAGCAATGCAGGGCAAAGGTGACATAGGAGCAGGCAAAGCTACAGGAATTAATACATGTCCTTCTTGAGTATGTGCACAGCCTTTGACTAGCTCTCATTTATAGTCCCGTACCACAATATTGCAATAATCAGGTGATTTTTCAGATACAACTCCCCCTACCCCATCTATCCCACAAAAAATGTTAAACCAAAGAGCAATCAAGTCAGTCACTTATGTTTCCTCTATGGAAATATGGTATTGTAGCTTGAATATAGATACGTTAAAATTTAGCCCTGTAGCATTTTGCTCTAATTCAACTATGACTTCTGAATTACTATGAAATTCTTGACAACATGAGCTCTATTCCAAACACATCTATTCACGCTACCTGTATGAATGGCAGGGGTATTAACAGTGATTAACTGCTGATTGTTTTGCCTATCATGTTCATTTTGTTAACATGTGAGAACAACTGGCCTTATTAAAGCATGTTTTTGAGTCTCTAACTTCAGCCAGTAAATCAATATATTGTATTTTCTAGGATTGAGGAGTCTGAACAGTATCATACGATTCTCATGCAAGCAAACTAAGCATAAATAAGCTACTAAAGCAGACTATCAATTAAAGATATGAAAAAGCTCTTTATTAGCCCCAGATTTAATATTGTTCACTTGCCTAGAATCCTAATAAACAAGGCAGGTGATCAGCAATTCCATTTAAGTAACACAAGTGCCATCCTCTTGCTGTTATGCTCCCCCACAAATAAAGCAAATATACTCATAGGTTGATCAGACAAAGGAAATGGTGTTCAAAAGCACAACTTTGATAATCAGAAATGAATTAATGCTCCTATAGTGCTTTAGAAAGCATCCCACAAATACTCTTAAAAATCAATTGAGCTGTGTGCATATGCAATAAGCAGAGCACTTTACATTTAAAATTACCATTGCCCATTCCAACAGGAATGACTGCAATTAAAAAGGTGTTAAGAACAATCATAATCTGGTTCAGAATTAAATCCATCTTCACACCATGGTTAAGGATTTTAAATTAAGTAGAAGATAACTTCCCACCTGTAAGATTTGTACTAGTACTTGTGCCACGATTCATTTAAAACAACAAGCTCATTTAGTACAAGTTGATTAGAAATGCCCTGAAATCCCCCTCACCAGATACTTTCTGTAGCTAGGATGTCGCTGTTAGAATGAGAGATGCTAGCATACCCGAGGGTTACACACAGCCTTCTGCAACACTCTAACCTATAGCAAAATAGTCCAGTAACTTACACATAATAGCAGTTAAAGAGGTTAATAGCTATCTTAGAGCTGATGAAAAGGACAAAGAGAGCTGCCATTCTTACTGGGAAAATAAGATGAGGTAAAAATAAACATGAATCACTCAATTTACAGGAGGTCAGACTAGCCAATCTGAATGGTCCTTCTTGGCCTTAGGATCTATAAATTTTTTCATGCTTAGATTCAGTTTCCTCTGGCCTATATTGAAACTTGCTTGTAAATGGGGTTTTATTGTGTCAATGATGACACTGATAAATAGATAGAGTGCACAGGATAAGGTCTGAAACATCTTTTTCTACGATGCTTAGTTATCTACACCAAGAATATTTTCTTCAAGCAAACACCAAGACACTGTCAGAGATCCATGGATGCCTCCTTCAGTCAAACGGAGCACAGGTACGTTTGAATGCCTAATTTTGATCAGCATTCTTTGCAAACCCAGCAATCCCACTGTCCTTGGACCTGGCCTGGGATTGTTAAGATAATGCCATAAAATTGAAAGGATAGAAGTAACCAGAGAGAAAGCAGAACAGCAATTCTGAAGCCAGATCCTCGTGTCAACACAAGGGCTTTGTACTGGAAATGCAAATGTGCTTCGGGTCTTTTTAGTAAAGCTAGTGCCTTCTCAGAAATACTGGTCAGAGGCAGGCAGGTTTTTCCTTCAGATCCATGATGGATACAAAGCAGAGGGATGAGGAAGCCATTTACTGAATCATAGGCAGCTGGAAAAATCATGATATCATCCTTCTTTTAAGTTTGTTTTATGATTTTGTATCTGTGGGGAGTAGCCTAATCTTCAGAGCACACTAGCCAGACCAATTAAGACTCCATAAACATCACTGTGGAAAGGAGACTGTCTCCCCAGTAAACATCTACTCTAATATGATCACATTTCAATGCAAAGAGGGAGGAATGAAAAAGGAGAATGCCCATATTTGATACATTTATAAATTTAAGTTTTAAAGAACCCAGCATAAAAGGATGTAGCTCCACAAAGAATTTCAGCAGCAGGGAACGAGTTGATGTACAAAACCTTTCATCACTGCATAGCTAGGGGTCATTAACACAGAGGCCTCAGGCTAGGGCATTAATTTCCCTAGCTGTCTAAAAGTGAGAGATGTACAGAATAAGTTTTTCATTGCTTATTTGAACAGTGTTAAAAGTCTGCACCAGGTCTATGATTTGGAGTTTTGGCTTGGGGTGTGTGTGTGTGTGTGTGTGTGTTTTGTTTGTGGTTTTTTTCAGTCTACCTGTTTTTACCTACTGGAGTATGTCCTGCATTCCAAGACAGCCACACACAGGTCTGACAAACAGCACAACTGTGTTTGTTGCTGTTCACAATAATAAAGGTCAGAATTTACTGAACAAGTGCAAAATGTACTACCTCTCCTAGATAGATACAGGCCTATAAAAGCATGCATGGTGCTTCATCGCCATGGGACTACAGGTTATCACTAGCACATCTCTCTGGCAAGCAGGGCCTGCAGTTCTACACTCTTCATAAAGCTGTTGCTCATCAGAGTGGTACAGGAAAATTGCTACGTGGAGACACTTCTGCTTTCTTTCCATTTAAGCTGTAGTAATGAATGTAACTGCAAAAAGTTAAGTTCACTGTTCTTGTAGAAGTGGTAATTTTTAAAGAATAACTTTCCAAAGTTTATTCCCTTCTGTAGTTCACTGTTCCCTCTCTTTCCTAATGATATTCCACTGAGACTCAAGAAAGGCAGGATTCAAAGCTGTTGGAGTGATAGTTTTAAATGTCCAGTAGCTTGCAAATTCTAAAGATACAGACTGGGTTCCCAGACACTGCTGAAAAGGGAGGATTACCTTGCTTTTCAGGAGATCACTCAGCATGTCACCTTATTCCTAGAAGGCTTAAAGGCATTAGGTCTTAACACTGTATCATCATTAGGCATGGAACAGTGAATTTTTTTTTTAAGGTTGCTATCAGTTATCTTCCCCTCCTTCTTAGAAATGTAAAGTTAGGTTCATCACCAATGTGACTTAGACAAATTCACTTGAAGCATTAGAAGACAAGTCAACATGGAGTTTAAAGTGGGCCCAGCACTGATATTAGAGAGGGTGTTGCCTGAGAAAGGCTGCTGGATGAGCCCACTTTGTACACTGTAGTAGAGCATGAGGAAAATTAAATTCACTATTGATAGAAGTAACTTAATTTACATTCTAAAGTGTTAAGTCTGAGCATATAGTAAGTGTAATTGAACTAACGGGAGGTGGCTGCAAGGAACACAAGAATAATCAGACTAATTTAAAAAAGCTGCCAGCACTCCTGTGAAGAGAACAATGGTCTTATACTAAGATACATAACTGACATAGGAGAACAAAAGACTATGAAAACTAATGAATAGGTGATATGATTTCCAGGAAACTCCCCAAACCAGTTTCTCCTTTATATCCTAGTCCAGCTTTCCTTAGAGTACTTCCTCTAAAAAAAAAAAAAAGTCAAATGATGTAAGTCAGAAGTACAAGGGTTAGAGCTTGGCTTATTAGGAAATTGGAGTAGAAAGAGAACCAGTGACCAGTATAGAAAATATACAACAGAGAACTCAGAATTTTCTAGGACCTTAATAAGCAGAGATATTTACACTGCCACAAAAGTCTTTCACTTGTTTCACTGTATTCTTTCTCATTCAAAAGCGATTACAGCAAAAGAACCAGCAACAAAGAACAGTTAAATTTTTTTTTTAAAATCCATTGGTGCACTGGGATGCAAAGCAGCCAGTCAAGCTGTAAGCAAGAACAGTGCTAAGCAAGAAGAAGGGAAAGACATTTACTTTGGAGTAAATGACCTTTTTAAATTGCCCATCTTTCAAGAAACTTTAAGGATGACAAATTCTCCAATAGCATATTCCTTTATCATCCTTGCCCTTGTTAATTCTTCAGAAATACCTTCTAAGACAGAAGGTTGTCAGATGAGCCAAAAACTAGTGGCAGACAGCTCTATTGTCCGAGTCATTTGATGTGCTACTGCCATCCATTCTGGATCTGCCCCACAAAAAACCCCACACAAATGGGGGGCATAGTCATACCAATAACATAAACGTAGACATGAGCATTTATTGCATCTTGTAGGGAAGGGAGGGAACAAAAGAGCTGAGCACAAGCACTAGTATTGCTGCCTCTACGTGCTAGACCACTCATACTCAGATAAATATGGCACAGTCTTGAGTCATTGCCTTTCAGCCTACTTGGCTGAATCAGTTCATTATCACAGTTTACTTGAGTACCTAATAACGTTACAGCATTTATGAAAGGTATCATGCATCGACACTTCCCACAGAAGTATATTTTTTCATCCAAGAAAAGGCTATGTTACAAAGCCTTATGATAACATGAATGTAAAGAAATCTTTTACAATTTGAGCAGAAAAAATATGTAGGTAATTTTATCAGGATTTTTTTTTTTTTTTTAAGATTCTCTTTGAGAAATAAGGTGCAGTGATATTTTGAATGTGTTGGCCAATTGAGTGGGTTTGCAAAATAAAGACAGATGGCAATGGATTACCCAAATGTTTCATTGTGGGAACTCAGCCATTTGCTGTGCCTCCAACATGGTTGTTTCTAAGATCCTACCCCGCTCAATTCCCCTACAGCTCACATACCACCTGCTGCCCTACTATGGGGCTACATGGTATGAAGATGAGTGTTGTGGCTGACCACTGTTCTATCACCTATGTGAACAGAAGAGAATAGTGTGGGAGATCCTACTCATACAGTTTTCAGGACAATGTGTAAGTATTAGTGGTCAAGTCCCATTTGCTCTGAAGTCACTGGAAGTTGGCGTGACTTTGAAATCACCAATTTGAAGAAATCCTTGGTGCCCTGGGTCATTTCTGATTTTTTCCAAGCATGAGGCAGATCAGGTCAACAGCTACTCAGAATTGTCTAGAAGCCCTAGCGTCCCTGGTTCTTCACTCACAAACTGATGCCAGACTGAAACTAGATTAAAGGGAAAGTGTAGAACTACAGCCTGTGCCCGGCTAAGATACAAAGGAGTGCAAATCACAACAGTAATGAAAAAAACTTTCCAGGATGTCCATCACTCAAAAGGCAGCTAACACGTCCACTGTCTAGGAAAAGAAACTCCCAGGCAATGTCATTTTGGGAACCAATATCTTTGTTGCTACTCTAAAGCAGTCCCTTTAAACTAATGTATTTTCAAGAATAATGAATATTGGAATATCAGTTCACATATCTGGTTCTTTTCCACTGCAGCACCAAAGATGTTAATTTCCGTGGCTGACTGATGGTGTAACTCAGCTAAAACTTTGAAGTGGACTGTTCTTCCCATCCTCCTTTCCTTTAAATAGACAGACTGAAAGACAGGAAAAAGTTCCCAGTCTCTAAAGCCACATTTTATTACAAAATACAAAAATAATAAAGTAGAAGATAAGTCCTTAAATATAAAGAAGTCTCAGGTCTGCTGAGGGAGACAAAGTAAATAAAAGGCTCAGAAACAACCCCCTCCAACAGCACCAGGAAGGATGACAAGTCCCTCCTACCTTGCTTTGCAGCACAGCTTCCCTCCAAGTGTTGCTTTGGGTTGGCTTTGTGACCTGAGCTGATGCCCAAGTCCCTCTCAGGTATCACCATCTTTCTCTCCTTCCAGCAGACTCCCTGCATGACACCACTGTCCCTCCAGCCCGCCTGCCTGCCCTCTCACCTTTCCCAAAGCTCCCTTCCCTCCTTCCCCACGGTGACCCAGAGCACAGCCCACAGGACAAAGCAAATGCAAGTATTTTCTCTCACTGCCAGCTACACCCTCTCCAAAAAAATACTTATGGTTGAGTGAGCTGTGAACCAACCACTATACCACTAGTCTGAGACAAATTTATGAATGTCGCTGCAAGAGCATGACAAACAGACTTCTTCCCTTCTCCTCAAGACTGCATCCATTTACATCCTCATTATATCCTTACCTGCTTGATTTTCCCCAATTTTTCCACACAAGCTCATGTTGCCATCTCACCGCAGCAACTCTGTGCTTTGCCAGAGCTGCTGCAGCCGGACTTGAGTTCTTTGTGCAGTTTGTTCTGCAAATTTCTTCCTCTAATGTGGCTCTTAACATGTTCTGGCAACGCTTTATTTTTAGACCGCCATTCATTCCTCACCCGCTTTCTATAGACGTAATAGGACACACTCAGGCATGTTCAATTTCTTCCCCATAACACTGAATAGTTCACTTACATGCCTTAAAATACTGTAGCTACTTAAAAGTTTTCAGTTTGAGCTGTGAACAAACCACACAGCACATTGTTCCTCATGTCCCTGTCCTTTGCCATCTCCAAGTTACAGCGACGAACGTCTGATGAGCCCAGAAAAGTACAGGGAAGGTGGTATTGCTGCTCTGCAAGCCAGGGTTCTGTAAAACACCCTGCCATCCAACAAAGCTTCATGGAAAAATGGCATTAGTCTATTTTTGTATCTGTACAGATAAGCACAGGCAGTTTATATCTTCTTTATAGTGCTAGCGTTTCTACACTGTAGATGCAGCCTCAGCTTCAGACAAAACTCACACAGACTGGTACCCCATTCTCTTTTTTTCTTCCTTATATTCACATATAATAATGAAGGTGGAAAGAGGCTGTCAAATGCAATAGGAAATCAGGAAAAACAGCTTTACATTTCAATTACTTTTACATATCATTAGGACTGCTTTGCAAACATCTCCCTTGCAACTTCAGGAAACCATTTAAATCACCACTTTCCAAGAGTACTAATTCAGACATTCCTACGGCCAGGTATTCCTAGCGTAACCATCTTTGTGTTAAACCACCGAAACTCTGAGTGATGAATTTAGAGCAGCTAAGCTATAAATCTATTGTTGCATTAAGGGATTTCTTGTTAAAGAAGACGAGGCTTGTTCTTCTCTCTTGATACGACTGAGCACTGGGATCCTTTAGTCTAGGTAATTAACATACCAGTATAAACCTATTTTTTGCCAGTCAGTTTCACTCATGATTCCTGCGACACAATAGGACAATCAGGAAATTTCAGAGTAAAACTGTCGGTCAATTCAAACAAACTGTAAAGAATTACAGAACAATAGGGATGCATAAAGTGTTGGATTATAAAATGATTTTTTTAACAGAGTTCTGAATGTACAAACATTATTAAAAACAACAGATGTGCCACTATTTTATGCAACATATAAAACATTTTGCCTTTGACAAGATTAATGCGAGGGCTGAGATTTTCATACAAGCAAGACCAAAAAGCTTTACTATAAAAATGTCAGCTCCACTGCAATAACAACCAAATATCTGAAATATTCTATTCTTTGGAAAGAAGAGAACTAAGTTGAAGATACTGAACTAACCACTGCCAGTTTTGAATGAGATGGGGGGGGGGAATGGAGCACGTTTCCCACAGCGCTTCAAATTTCACTGGATTGTGCCCTACGCTCTTTGGTCACATAGGCAAACAGCCACATTCAACTCCTTTGACCTTTGTCAATGGTATCAGAGGCCACATTACCATGTTTTTACCCATGTTGCAGTTAATCAGATGAAATGAAGAGGATCATTAGGTTAATTAGGAGAACAAGGCTCACTAATGGTAATAAGCAACAGATTGCACAGAGCAGGCTGCAGTGGATAAAATATAGTGGCAGCTACTGGCACGGAGTATCCACGATTATTTAAATCGGCCTTGGTTGAAGAAAGAGTAAAGTACAGTTTAGTAAAGTACATACCCACAGACAGCCATCCTGACCTCAATACTCACATGCCAAAGCCAAAGCCTAGCCTGAAAAGAATTCTTGAAAAAGAGCACAAATGACAACTTTGTTCTGCAAACCTCTTCATAACTTGGAGACGCTTCCATTAAATTTCATATTCAAAATTTATAGTCTGAAGTTATCTCAAGGAGAAATTAAAAGTTGCCCAATTTACCATGTGCAGCTCAGCTTTGACTCAGACTCTATTCTTGATCATTACATTATGCTAACTGCTTCATAAAGCTCCATAATCCCCTTAATGCAGCCCACACTGGTTTAAAAATTAAAAATCACTATTGTTTCCATTATCCTTTTAATTGGATGATGGCATGACTAATATACAATATAAAAGTCAACTATTTAATCACACATAATCATCCTGTTTTACATTTTATTCATGCCAGGTATTTCTAAATTCAGATGTTATATTGTCAATTAACATAAAATTTATAGCTTTCAGCTTTTCAGACACACATTACCCCTGAATCAGTAAAATATTGAAAGATGATTGAAATGCATGGTAGGAATGCAGTGTAAAAATAAATAATTGCATACCAGACACTAGATGTTCTAAACATTTTGTGTCAGATTGTTGATTCCTCTATGCATGTGAGAGAGAGAGAGAGAACATGACGAGCATTCGCCCTACTAACAAGGCTTGTTGCGTTGGCATCAGCTGCAACACTCCTGGGAAACCAAGAAATTCCTTTCTGCTTCTGTACAAGAGGGTGAAGGAAGAAAAAAATGACAAGACCTTCTACTCAGCAGCACATAAGCAACTGCCTTACTAAGTGATTTGATGAGCTGATTCCTATGTTAAATTGAGCACCGTATACTGTTGCAGAAAAAAAGGCATCAGACACTCCTCTAGAAATGTTCACTCTTCAAGAGAAATTCTTTCTAGCTGAAGCTATCCCCTATGCAATATTACATTGATTCTGTAAAGATGTCATGTGGTATTTTATAGTATTTAAGTGACTGACTACATAAATTATTTGGTTAGAGAAAGAACTACACACGCACTGTAGCAGACAATATCAAAACAGTACAAAAACATCCAAGATTAAGGTACACAGGCAGTTCTTTCTGGATTGTCAAAGGATAGGCTAGATGGTAAATTGGTTAATGCTCAAGTGTCTTGTCAGAGTCATTTTCTGAAGCATCTCAACCAGAGCTGCTCATTAATTTTTAAATAATTCTTAATAAATATTAATTTTCTAATCATTTTGCAGAAAAAACAGTTCTGCAATTTTTTTTCTTTTGTTATTCTGATGAATTTTCTGCTCTGGCAGAAAAAGAAAAGCTTTAAGTTGCTGAAAAGTCATGTTCTGACATTTTATAACAGATTCTTCATTTAGACTTCAGAATTATAGAATGTTTTTAATCTTTGTTCCAAATGTAAAAGGTCAATATCTCAATGAAATGTCTTGATTAACCTAGTGCATACTTTTTTAGATTCAGTTCACAAACCATTCAAAGGTTTGAACCTTATACCCCTGCTCTGAGAAAATAAATGTTTTTCTAAAAGCTCTGATGCTCATTAGACAGAAAAGCTTTTTATTACTTATTCTAGGTCTAGCCCATCTTCATATTTCCCCTTTAAAGATCCACTTGCCTATTTTCCTCATGGTGAAATATTCATGGCCTGCAATTTATGCAAAGGAATTGGTTTAAACAGAGTGTTTCAAAGTTACTATAAAATATGGTAAACCATTTGAATGGTAGAGAGAACACTGAATTTACAGAGGACTCATTTATTTTGGAGGACAATCTATGAAACATCTGAAACACTCCAGTATTTAATAAGAGAAAGTTGAGTTTTAAGTATTAGAATACAGTTTGGAGTAAGGGAATAAAGTAAAAATAAATTACATGCTATTTAAATTGTAAAGCCATTACAGAAAGCAGTAGTTATTCATGTCTATATAACACCGTTATTAGAAAAAAAATAGTAATTGGCTCTGTTATTAGAAATAACTAGTAATTGGCTGAGCTGTAAAATTCCAAAGCAGTCAGATGAAGTCAGTCTTCTCCTAAATTAAATAGCTGCCACCTACAAAACAGACATGAAACCACATCAGATGTGTAGAATTGAAGTGTAATCTGAAACAAAACAGGAAAACCAAAACACACTATTGAGAAAAGAAGACTGCTGAAGACCAGAAATACCAAGAGTCTGCAATATTTGCTAAACACAGTTTCTAGAGTAATTAAAAGAGCCCCCCAGTCCATCACACTGAGAAATAAACAAAGCTTAGATGTCACCCAAACTAAAAGAATCGACTATGTAGATAGGGCTGCCATGAAAAAAAAAAGTTTGATTGGGTTAGGATTACTAAAAAAATACTAGGTATTTCTAAAAGAAATGGTGGAGGGTTTTTTGGTTTTATTTTTTTTCAATAATTGCGTAGTGTAGCACATGTAGTTTGTTTTTGAAAGGTTTTGTACAGTTAGGTGAGAATTGCTTTGTGAAGAAAAGGTTTATCCTTCATCTGTAAGATATTGTAGTTAAAATCTGGTAATGGCTCTTGCAGAAGCTATGAAATTTGTTGTACTTTTTATGCTGCAATTGTGCTGGAAGTTACAGGCTGGTTCCAAGTATTACTACGTGAAATCTACAGCCTGTGTTATGCAGGAAGTCAGACAAGATGATCATAATGGTCCCCTTGGTCCTTAAAGCCCACGAACAGATGGAAATGGCAAAAGCTATGGAGTTTCAGTAGTTCAGATTTCACCCTGACATGAATATGTAACATAGCCTGTGCTTACACCTCCGTAGAATAGGATGAATGTATGGTAGCCCACATTCTGGTAAGTGAAAACAGGGTTCATACTAGGTGATTATATTCCTGTACGCCACCAGCACTGTTTACAAACTAGACCCCCAAAACAGGATTCTCCTTTCTTTTTTGATCCCAGTACAGAAGGTTTCAGGTATTTGTGGACATACGAGACCCCAGGTCAGGCCCTCTGGTTACGAGGCCATGTCAGTAACCAGTCAGAGCTTCCCATCACACAGAGATTACAAATGAGCTACTTTCCAACCCCAATCTGCCCTACCCCCTGAACAGACTGAAGGAAGAAAAGGAAATTTGTTTGTGCTTCTGTCTGTGCTCATTCATTTCCTCCTCAGTCTGGTGCACTCCCTGCTCCCCATGTTCCCCGCCAAATGCTTTGATCATCTCTCTTAAAAGGGAGGTGAAATAATTGAACTTTTGAGCTTTTGCACAGATCAGCTGCTGAACAGCCCTCTAGCAATGTCCTCATCAATGCAAAGGCAAAATAGCTCCCACAAAGTATTAGGGAAAAAAAAAAACAAAACAAAAACCAAACCCACAACCAAAAACAAAACCCCAAAAACCAGACCTGCTGCAATAGGGTTCCTGTCCCGAAGGGAAGTTGCAGAAGCTTGGATGAATATTGACACAGTACCCGAGAAGGAATAAAAGCTTTCTCTGAGACTGAAACAAATGAGTGTCAGCACCACCAGGGCATGAAGAAATATATATAATTCTTTGCTCGTATTTCCTCTCTTTCTAGTGGGTGGAAGGTGGCCCTCAGCATCCTTAAGTACCTTTGTATACAGTTTCTGTTTGCTCATTTGGTTTTATAGGTATGGTGGGTTTTAGAGCTCTAATGTGTTTTGTAGATGCAATAAATCTAAATAAGTATTCATAAAGACTTCTGTTTCCCCAGGATTACTCCCTTTTACAAGCCTGCATGATCTCTACCAGAATCATTTTACCTTAATTAGTATCTTCTGTACAATGCTACAATGTAGTGCTGTTTAAGAACTACATATATCATTGACTTCTCCCATCTAAAATATGAGGAGTAAAATCAGCATAGCATTGCCCATGTTGAATCACAGGTGGCTTAAAACTGGATTTTGTTGAAAAGATAGCTTTTCTCACAGGTTCTAGAAGTTATTCGAGTATTTTTTTATCTTAACAATAAGAACAGATTCAGCTTTGAGTTTCAGACACTGTGTTTGGTAGGTTTTGCTTTTGTTTTGTCAAGAGCAATTTAAAAGTATATTTAATTTTTTAAAAATTTACAGTTTACTCCATAGAAGTTTTCCTTTCTTTCTGTTTCTTGCTTTGCAAAGTCTGTTGAAATGAATAATTGAACTGTTTGAGTAACATTTTCGGCAGGGAAAAAATAATGTAGAGTAACACACACAGTTACATAGAAACAGACCAAAAAAATACCTTCAGTTTGATAAACAAGCCCTGAAATCAAGTCTGCCTCAGCATGAAAAATACATGCAAGCTTTTAATAGAAAAGAACTCAGATTTCCCTGTTTACGTAATATAAAGTTAATGCCAAAGAGGAAAAAATAAAATTGATACCATTTCAATGTGAATCAACACCAGACACCGCCAGCAACTCTTAGTTCACATTTCAAGCATTCTAAGGCTCCTATAAGCTGCTGAACTGGCATTTTTCAAGAGTGATATCACATTAGCAGTCCTGCTGGGAATAGCATCCAGAGCCTACAGGAGATATCTGAAAAGCCACCTAGCAAGTATCTCATCATATTGAGATAAAAAGGAATTTGGGTGGCTTAGGCTTGCCTTTGCCCAGGACATTCACTGTGAATTCAACAGGTTATTTTGGTTTGGTTTTCAGGTTTTGCATAAATTTTTCTGTGCCCTGTGCTTCTTTCCCTCTCTTTCCTTAGGCTGGGGCAGAAGCTGGTACAGTGTCTCAGCACTGCTGTTCCTCTGGGATTATTCAAGGAATTTACCACACAGTAAATATTCACATCTATTTAAAATATTTCTTACTATGCCCAGCATCAGTAAGTACATTGGTCCATCTTGCATCGCTCCGGCTTGCTAGCTTTCTAGATGCTCTTTCGTTCATAAAGATGCCATAGATGTTCACAAGTCTGGTTTCAGAGCTAAGGAGAAATCTCATTTCTTTATGCAAACTTCTGAAAGTTTAATTTCACTGTCAATTTTTGGCACTATTTCCCATAAGGCATCAGAAGCACATGAAAGCAGTTAAGTAGGGCATGGTGGATTTAGTATGTACTTCTGTGTACAACTTTTGTGAAAGCCATTAAAATGTCAACAGAAAAGTGAGTTTCCTATGGTATGCCCATGCTAAGGGAGTGCTTCGGTTACTATTAGAGAAAAAGGAAAGGAGAAACAGCGCCCACCTCTCAGACAGATATTTTGAAAGGGATCTTTCTTCAACTGAAAATAGAAGACTCCTTTGAAAAGAGCAGATTTTGAAATTAATGTTTGGGTTTTCAGAGCAATAAGGGTTAATTTTTCTATTGATTTTTCACGTCAAACTGACTGTTTCATGTATTCAGGACAAAGACAATGGTAGAAATAAATATTGTTAATGAAGCTTATTAGAGTCACATTTAAGGGCCAGTCATTAATAGATACCATTGTGCTATGCATACAGGGTAGTGAAGTATTCCTGCCCTGAAGACATTCTGTGAAGAAAAAGAATAGAAGTACATAAACTGACTCTGACAAACATCAGCTTTCTCAGGTGCAGGGAGGAGTTAGTAAAGATCTGGTAAAGGAACAGGGCAGGGGGAGGGGAAAGAACAGGAAAATTAAGTGAAACAGAACTGAAGAAAGAGCTGGTGGTATGAAGTGAAAAATATGAAGGCAATACTCAAGCAAACAGTCAGAACTGGGTAAAATCCTGTCTGAGCTGCAGGAGGCCCTGTCTGCTTGCTTCTGCTCCTCCCAGCTGGGGTCTGGTGGGCTTTCCTCTGAGCAACAACAACAACAAAAAGCAGTGAAAGGAGCACAACACAGCCTCCTATCCTATGCATGATGAAATACCACATACAGTTTTCCTGTAGTTTATAAGGTATTTATACTAGTCAGAGACTCTGAGTAGTATGAGTAGATTTCAAAGAAACAGCTTGGCTGGCTTCTGTACAGAACTGCAATTGCCCGAGGACTCCTTCATTCAAAAGGAGAAAGGATTCCTCCTACTTTTCAGGCACAATTCAGAACAAATAATTCAAAAAATATACGTACTATATGAATCAAAATGATCCTTCTCCTTCAGTGGATCCCTAAAGCACCTGTACACTGAGTGCAGAAACCTCTCTCATTCCAAGGGTGGATGTGTTTGCAGGCAGCTGAAGTCTCAGCAACTTGCTAATGCAGTAAATTATACAGTGGAAAAAAAATGAGGGTGACAGCATCCAGCTGTAGCAGCAGGCACACAAAATGTAGGTAAACAGTTTAATTACCCAAACATTGTCAGCTCCACAGAGAAATTGATGAAATATTAAATTTCCTTTTTAATCCCCTTACATTTCCCCCATATGAACATCCGCCTCCCAGAAGTACAACTCTATTGTTAAGTTAAATAAATACAAATATAGTCTGACCATTGCTCCTCAGCTTCACTTCCCTTCAAATCAACCTTACACCATCTCTAGTCTTTCTCCTTATCTTTTGGATAAGCAAATGTGTTTGAGTTAAGTCAGATTTCCTTTTTCTGGTATGCAGTCAAGTCAAGGGGAAATCATTCTCTGTGGAAGCTCTTTGCAGCTCACAAATAGGAGCTTAAGGCTTAAATAATCATACATCCTCCAAAATGCAGAAGTGCCGCATGACCTATGGCAGACACAGGCTTTGATTTGGTTTCGGCTATAATGGTAACAGCAAGGCTTCTAGCAACTTCAGCTGAAACACAATTATTTCCACTGCCTTGCCCCTCCCAAGCCACTGCCACCTCCGAGAGGTCCGGCCCTTGTACATCTTGCCATTTGCTACCAGTGGCTTCCCCATGGCTCCTATCAAACAGCAGCAGGTTACACGCTGTAAGCGGAGCCAATTGTTCAGAAGAAACAAGGCTTATGGCAAGGTTTCTGCCAAGCTGAAGAAGCAGATTTTACTGTTCAAATGGCAATTGCAGCAATCTTTAAAGAGAAGTTGTTGACAAGCTTTAGGCAAAGTAAAAACAGACAGAAGAAAGCAATTAATTTATTATTTACCCCTGTGAGGAACAGTGTATAGGTAATGGCCCATTGTAAACATGAATAATACTGAAGCTGCAAGCAACATGGTATAATGTTAACATTCTACAGGGTTTTTTAATCAATCTTATTGATGTTCATCACATCCATAAAGCTCAAAAGAATGGGTTTACTAAACTTAAGGAAAATATAAGATCTCATTTTGCGCCTTTCAGTTTCTTCATTATGTTTCCATAATGTCATCAGTGTAATATATTTCACCCTTTTTCCTTTGTTTTAGCATTCATTTTTTGGTGCTGCTGTGATCATATCTGGTTCTGTGAAGCAATGAGATGAGTTATGAATACTGCTTTAACTGCACTACCACATCCAGGAGAGGAGCATGGCATGCTGAGAGGAAAAAAGTTACCTGCTTTAGGACTGGGAAGTCAACACTAAGCAGCAGAACATCTTACCATCTGACATACTGGCCTAAAGGAGCTGTGGGACATTAACAGTGAGAGCAACAGGTGGAATCAGTAGAAATGGCTTTAAGAGCCACATGGCTTTGAGTGGAGACTTTAGCCAAAGATTTGCCAATTTAGCAACAGGTTACACTCTGCTGAAGTCTGCAGTATAAAATGAGATCCAGAGAACTGCATTATCTCTAGGACAGAGAGGTCAAAGCATCCATTACATCTGCAAACCCCAAACATTGGGGCAGAGCTATTGAACAGCCACATGGCTGTTCCTGTAGCAGTGTCAGAAGCCTGCTGACTACCCCTGGACAAAGACCGCAAGTTTATTTAAGCCAGTACCTCCACAGAAGATATGCAATGTTCTAGTCCAAGAAGCATAACGTAGATCAGCAAGCTGTCATGGGCAAGATCAATATTGCATGTTCTTCTGAGCCACCATCTCACTCCGTAGTTGACAGTTTTAACTACGTTATCCAAGGTGGAACAGCTCCACTGAAGGCATTTAGATATTTTGTTTATGAATGGCTCATTCAAAAAAGCAAAGTCCAAATCCCTACTCCAAATCAGGCAGAAAAGGAATTTAAACTGGTGACTCTTAAGCCACTGGGCTAGAGAGCAGTGAGGAAGAGCTTTGGAAAGGCACTTTGCCAAAGTGTTCTTTCAAAGCTAGGTGGGAAAACGAGACTTCTTACTGTGCTAGGCCTCATCCCATGATCTCATGTCTTCTTTCCACATGCCACTCTCCTCTCTCAAAACCAAGAGGGATCATTGCACAAGAGCTGAGATCTAATTAAGAAAATAAACAAAGTCTAAGAACTGAAATATATTGAATCTTGTCATAGTTTTCTGCATGAATGGAATATCACAATCATTTTGTATTTCCTTGCAATAGATACAATAACAAAGGGAAAGAAACAGAAACAAAACAAATGAAGATGCACACACAGGGAATTGTTGATCTGATGGATTTTGTTTTACTTGAAAAGTTTGTGTTTTACCTGCAAAGTTTTCAAAGTCATCACTAAGCATCTTAACTGAAATTATTCAGAAGTTGTTTGTAACCACATGCTTGCCCTCAATCTGCCTCATCTTAGTTTGTAATTCCTTGGGGAGAATGACACTTTTTTTTTTTTTAACAAAAAAGCAGAAAACAATGGCTTGGAATCTTGCCACTTTCTTATTAAAAATGAGTATCTACGCCCAACTAGTTGTGTGCAGACAAAAAAAATAAAAAATCTGTGAATACATAATTTGAAGCACAACAGCATGCAAATATATTCAACAATTCATCTTGCTTAAGCTGCCTAAGGAAAAAGGCACACTAAACAAAAAGTGTGTGAAGCATTCCAAATGCATCCTGCTATGTTTGCAGTGATCACTTAAAAAAAAAAAGCGTAAAGGATGAGAATTAGATTACCCATTTCATAATGACTTTGTAAAACAGTGATCCAAAAAGAATGAGAACACATTTAGATGTTCACCATCAGTGCTGCTTACAACAGCTTGAGCAGCAGCTGCCCTACCCATCCACTTCTCCAAGACCCTGTACATTAATCCATACAGCCCAACCATGAAAGGTAGGAATGAACACCTAGGGGAAGGAAGAAAAAGGCAGGAACTATTTAGCCTAGCAAAAAAGTTCACGGGTAACTACAGCCTAACAAACTACAGATAAAATATTAAACCCCTAAATGCACATTTGAATAATTTAAGTCATCCAGATCTTCAAGTTAATTTGCTTCCATGTAAGTTTAAATTAATAAGATTAACTGGTAGATTTTTCTCATTGCTTAATGAGTTTTAAAGAAACATCATGAAGTTTTGAAGTTTTATTTTCTTTGCTAAATCAGGTATTTAGTCTATTTTTCAACAGATAGTATAGTGAAATATGTAGAATTATAAGCTTTCCATATTAGGCAATTAATAGTTTTACAGATTAGAAGCACACAGGCATAGCCCAATGTCTTTGGTGTAACACACACTTATCCAGATAAAAAACAAACAAACAAACACATACACATTTCCAAATTACCAGGTGCCAAGAACTAGCGCCTATCAAAGCCCAATTAGGAAACCAAGCTTTGGATAAGCCTTAATGAAAGTTGTTTATATCCTGTTCAAGCTTTTTACTTGCTCTCAGGAATCCAACTGTTGCATAACATTTATATACCTGTTACCTTTCGGAAGTAACCAGGTAAGTCCTCAGAGATCTAAGCAGCAATGTTCAAAGGTGTGCTGCATCCACGCTCTCATAACTAGGAAGGAAATCCAAAAGTGACCAAAGTCAGGTAACTCCTATCACTTTCTACTGTGGCTTATCATATGGTAATGAAATGTTCCCAAAACTTCACCCGAACTGTTCTTATTTAATCAAAATGCATTACAGTTCCCAAGACTTAAGTATTCAGCACACATTTTCAAGAAATCTTTCTCATTTAAGGAAGATGTTTGTAAGAAGGTTTTTCATTTGGATAAAGGTCACTAGCTACAGTTGGACAGGTCACTCTGTGCCACACAGCAAATTGTTTCTTTGACTCCACACAAGATTTAATATCCTGTGAATCAAAGCATAACATGCTTTTTGTTTGCTTACAAAGAGCTTTATCACAAGCACACGCCAGTGATTACTAGTAGAACAGACTGTAACTACAGCGAGACAGACAAACCTCTTCGTCCTAGGAGCTCCAGGCAGTGGGCAGCATCTACTAAGTAGTCGTAGCATAGGAAAGAAAAGGGATGGCTTTGACCACAACAGTAGGATGTCCTTTCTCTTTTGCTCATAACATCACTTCTGCTTTTGGCCCTCGAGGCCTTTTCCCAGTTCCCCGCCTCAGTAACCAGAGATGAAAACAGAAGTACCCAACTGCCATAGTACATGTTTTAACCAACATTTCCCCTTCCGTCACCATCCCATGGCTCTAACCAAAGAACATCATTCACCACTGGCACAGCTGGGTCCATACATGAGACCAGTGAAATAACCAGGCATGAGATTCTTCTTGCTTGCTTCGTGACCTTAATGTACAAGTTCAGTTAGCCCTGTGAGCCACAGAAGCATAGTAAGTTAGGCCCATAAAATGTAAATGGATTTCACGTGCGCCCGGATATTTTCCAGTCCAAATTTAGGGCAGAAGATGTATTTAATACTCCACAAGAAACTCTCTACTCTGGGTTTTACTGTTGGGATTGCACTGGAAGACTGGCTGTGAACAAAGGAGAGTCCGTGCTGCTTTTCTACAATATCTCAACACTATCATCTGTTTCCATGAAGCTATCTTAATTTTTCTTATCTTTATTGGATGGTTACGTGGAGGGTAAGACATTTCTCTCCCATATCCTCTATCTGACCAGTTTGAAATGTATTCATCTGAACAGCATCAAACGAATGAGTAAAACCCACGGCAGTGACATTTGTGGTGTCAGAGGAAGCACACAGGACATCAGAACTTGATATAACATCTCCTGACAGTTGTGGCTGATTAAATGCTTAACCTCTCAATTTTTTTGCAGTTGATGCAAAATGAACACGAGAACCTTGCTAACAAGGGCAAAAGACAGAACTCATCCCCAGGTATTGCAGATGAGGTAAAAACATTTAAGCTTCCATGATCGTTTACTACCATTTTTATCCTGCCTCAGCCTTCCACACCCACCAAGAATGCCTGTGCTGTTAGCACGCCTTGTGAAAATTCCTGGGAAAACACACCAGTAGAGGAGGCTAAGTCTGTCCATACAGAAATGCCACAACCCTAGACATAGTCTTTGAAGTGTTATTAAGCCCTTTAATTGAAATGCATTAACATTTGGATTAGATATTAGAAAGAACTGAAATATAACTGCAAGAGAAGGCTTTCTAAAATTTGCCAGATATATGCAGCAGGACCTGTTTGTCAGCAGCTGCAAATCCCACACATGTAGCTGCATCTCCCACTATGCTTCATTTTAGAACCCATAACTGTGAACACCAAGTGCCTGTTGTGAAGCTGAAGGCACAGAGGTCTTCACGAGCAGAAAGCTGAAAGACACCTGCTTTGACTACCGCTAAGTGCAATAGAGCTGAAAACCATGCCAGTACACAAACAAGGAAATAGTTTATAGCAGGATGGCACATAGAGTCTTAGGAGCTAATTGGCCGTAAATCATTTAATCACAAAAAACACCAGGACAGCAGAATAGAGTCTTAGTTTGGAACAGTTTTGCAAAAGATAGTAATAATAATCCTACTATTTCATTAGCAGTACTCTTTAATGAAATTGTATTCAATTTCAAGGTCTTAACATTCACAAAGTATTCTAGAAGCCTCAGCTACACTCAATCTTCAGACATTTCATCTCAGACGTTTTACAAGCATTCACTGATCTAAATTTCACTTGAGTTATTCTTTACAGCATAATGTACTTAAAAGTATCAAAGTATTAAATATAGTACAACAAACACTGGTATTTAATTACATAAAATATTTTCGTCTCCATTCAAAAGATAATACAGATAGCAATTATGATAATAGTGCAGATTATACACTACAGCACCCATAATTTACCTGCTACAATTTTACCAAGGCAAGCATTCTATAAGTCTCCATACTGCACGTCTATTTGCAAATTCACTGTTCGACCTGCTCTGGCTGATGTTAAATGCATGCATACATATTCAAATGAAAACTGAGAAAAGTAAGTATATGACCATGACTGCCTATTAGAATGCATGTCTCACAGCAAGTATATTAACAGTGAGCTTTTTGTTATTAGTATTACCAGGGCACTATTGAAAAGAGGAGCGTTTTTAGCCTCACTGTTCTGGACAGGTTCCAAGGCTGGTAATTGCTTTCTGCATACTAGAATCATCCCTGCATTTAGAGTCAAGACCTCAGGTTCCCAAACACTGTAATCTAAAGAAGACTTTCCACCACTCACTTGAGGTACCATCATGTGTTAAATGACTTACTATATATTACAACAGAAAGCAGTGCCACAAGCCACTGTAGCGTATATTGCAGAGATCAGAAGCCTCTATGTATGATTTAAAGGTGGCAGTCTGCAATACATTTCTAAAAGGAAAAAAAAAAAAGGGAAGAAGAAAAAAAGACGCCTTCAGTTCTCACAAACAGCCATCCTTAAAATTTGTACTATTAAAACCAAAGTACACCCACAGAGAAAAGGCTTGGAAAAACCATACTATCCTTAATGACTTGGTGGACACTCATCATATTGGTCTTGTTGATTCATGTTCTTGATTAGTTTAGCCTCAGCATGGAGGAGGAAAACTAAAGGACAAGAGAAAGAGAAAGATTTCACACTTCTCTTTCAAGATCTCTTGTTAATCTCAGGGCATTTTTTTTTTTTTTTTGCTGTTTAAAAAAAAAACTAAGAACAAAGAAAATGTTCTTACTCCACATCATTGTGTAGGCACCAGATGCTGTCAAAATGATCTACCTCTAGGATTTGCTACAGAAGTTGACACTTCAACAGGTTTTTAAATAAATTTTAAATAAAATAAGCTGGAAAAGAAAGAAAGAGATTGCAGGGAATGGTCCTCAGATAGGTGAATGAGGGCAGCAACACTGAAGATTCCAGAAGAACTAAGTTTCACTTGAGCTAAAGATACTGCATATTATCTCTTTAAGGCAATAAAAATTCACTACTCAAAGGAAAAATTTCATAAGACTATTTACATCAGCCCATCCAAGCCATCTACTTTTCAATGCAGGATGGTTGAGTGCAGTCTACCTTGTCCAGGATAATCCTAGAAGTCAGGACACCTCTTCTAGAAAGGAAAAGCAACACCATACCTTAATGTATCTAATGCAATTACCAAGCCTCTCTTGGATTCCTGGGTATTTTTAAATAAACTTTTTCCTCCCTGGTATTTGCCAAGATATTTTTATTATTTTTACTGTCTCTTCTTAAAGCTTTTAGAATTCGTAAGTTCACTCATGTTGACTCACTAGGTTCAAACATCAAACATCTCCTGTAGGTACAGAGCATTAGTTCAGAAGAAATCCATGCTGACCTCTCTGTTTATCTTACTTAGCCTCAGAAGCAGCAAATCAAAACACTAAGGAACTCAGTTCCCCTGTCTGTGGAAGGAAGGGAACAACAGAGAAGGTTAACATTTTCTGTCATTTTTTTTCCTTCAGAAAGATCCTCTCCTGCTCCTTCTCAAAGGATCTTGACTATATCCCAGGCAAGCAGAGAACCGCAAATATAAAATCATGACCAAAAAAAGGTACCCAGCAATTTCTTTGGGAATCAGTGTAAGGCATGGCCCTCATCTTTTAATGCCTAACACTTCCAAAATTAATTTGGAGATGTGCAGACCATGCCATTTTGAGTAGTATTACTTTCAGAAAAAATAAACCCTCTTTTAGAGTATCCAAACATCTGCAGCCAGTTAAAAAATGTAGCAGTACCTATTCTGGAGAGCTCTAGCATAGTAAGGAAAATTAAAAGCTGTTTTCTAGGTATACTTCCTGGCTAGTGGAACTACACTCCTCAGTAAGAATAGGAGGAATTTACCTAATATGTTGTTGTATATAAGATGATTCAGTATGCGTATTGATTAAAAACTACACTAGATACATGTCCCATCCATTACAGGGAGAATTATTGATTTTTCCCTAGTTTGTTTCATTTTCTTCCAACTTTATCAAACAAAGTAAGCTATTATCCAACCAAGACAGCTGCTGCTCAGAGCAGGAGCCAGAAAAAAAGCATCTAATTTGGTACTAAGTATTCAGGATGATAACAATCACTGTACTCCCAGGACATCTCACAAAGAGGGGAAAAAAAAGTGTGCATGTTGTGGGAGGGGAGAAAAGGCACATACTCACTGCCTGCCAAAATGCAACATCAGAGCAGGAACCCATAATCATCAAAGCAAAAACGGATGTAAAGTAACAGCGCAACTATTGTTAAGCTCTTCTTATCTTCACGAGATTGGCAGACACAACAGGCTTTTTATGTGTGTGCTTGTATATATGCACACAAATACTAAAACTCGCTTACTCCCACATAAGTCTTTGCAGCCCTCATAATCTAACCTCTCTCTCCCTGTCCCCTCCCCAAGATTTTCTTCCTTTTATTTTCCTATTTCAAGTAGGACAAGCTCTTTGTAGAACAAGCAGAGAGCATCACAGTGAATTACACACTTAGCAAAACCTCCACAAGCACCAACAAGGACTTTCCCACAGAATCAGCCATATGGCAGTATGCAGCTGTATGCAAAGAAAATACTCAGTTCTCTGATACGTTACACCAGAATTCAGAGATCTCCATTTGAATCATGCACTCTCAGATTTTGCTTACCGTTTTTAAAATGTAAAAATACATGTTTACAGAGGAAACCACATTTAATGAGACACCGCAAGCACTATGACAGATTTCTTCTAAAATAACATTATCTCCCGGAGTTTTTGAAATATCTATAACAATAAAGTGTTAAGAAGACCATACATTAGACAGCACTAATTCCCCCCTCCCCCCAAGTGAAAACATCCTGCTTGCATTCTTCAACCATTAATTCACTTATTATTTCTGGTTACCCATTGAGCAATTCAAAAGCAGAGCAGTAGCAATCCATGCCAGGACACCAAGAGACAAAAACTTAAAAAGAAATATCATATACGCAGTACATAAAGTTTTCAATAGAGTTTAAAAAAAAAAATACAGACCCAAGTATTTCTCGACTTCCACTTTCTGCTTTACCAACTGATTTGGTGTAGCACTCAGGACCCACCTGAATCCAATCAAAGCTCTTGGGCAGCTACCCAATGCCTTTTCTCTGAGTAGTCTCTCATGGGTTTGCACCTGGGGAAATACTGGCCCAGAAAATTAACTCTGTAACTGCCACACTACTTAGAAATGACAGTGGCACCAGCTTTTGTCAAAACCTTCTGTTCTATTAAAAAGCGCCTCATTTCCCACAGTGCAGAAGGCCATGCAAGACTGATGGTTCTACTCTCCTTGGTCTGTTTTGGAAGAAGAGTTTTACATTTCACAGGCTGTAACATTAGCCTGTATTTTCTCCTTATGATGTTGCTGAGCAGAAAAAAATAGAACTAAGTGCAATTGATACACTCTCTTTTCCAAATACAAAAGTAATTGTCAAACTATTGCCTTAAAGTTTAAAATATCCAAAGAATCTAAATTTCTTTCCAGCACATCCTACCTATTTCATGAAGAATAAATCAAAGATTTAGATTTTCTTCTGAAATACAGAGATTGGGCTATTCTGATTCATTCTTGGAGTGGTTTTCACACTAGTAATGAGGCAATGACAAACTGAATGGCCACATCTCAGTCCTTATGCCTCATAAGATAGCCAAAAATTCCATTTTCCAAGAGAAAACATCAGCTGAAGGATGCGTAGTGAGAAAAATGGTTACAGAGCTTACAATAGGTCCACAAAGTATGCAGAAAAACAAGTCTGAATTTATAGCTATTGATTTGGGCCTTTTCTGTAGGACTTGTATATGCACTGATAAAGAGTTGAGTAGGCAGCAGTTGCTTTAAACACACATCTAAAGTGAAAACTTCTAACAACAGCATATGCTAAGTGAAGTCCTAGGGTAGTATCACCCAACTACTCCCTCTACCATGCCAGGCCTTCCAAAGCTGTTACAGTCGTCCTCAGACCAGCTGCAATGGGGCAAATCCCCTCCATCAGGTATAACTGTTCCTACATCTTTCCATGGAATCCAGGAGCCCTCCAACCTGCTCAGCATTCATAGCACTGAAAGAATCTACATCTGAGGAGCCTGTTAAGGCATTCTCCTTTAATAGTAACTTAATTCAGAAATGAAATGGGACTAATATTCAGAAAGAAATAAGGGCAACATTTTAATAATGACTCACCCCAAAACTTCATATTGCAAAAGATTTCAAAAATCTTACATGACAGGGAGGGCTATATTGTAAAATGGTTTCACAATATTTTTTGAAAATTTGCTCTGTATCTTTAAGCATTGCAAGTAGTGAGTTTGCAGCTTAGACTGCCAGAGAAAATTAGCCCCCTAAGGACAAGGACGTAGGTGAGCACTCCCTTGGGACTGATGAAGCCACCCAAGAACGTAAGCTAGGTGCCTGACTCTACTGGGAGCAGATTCCCAGACTATCTATGCAAATTGCATAAGGTGCCTGTCTGTATCTTTTCATGTTTTATAAATACCTCCGTGAATTTAGCCTTGGGTACAGTACAGAAAAAAAAACCCCAAAGCCAATTAAAATGAGGCTTCCGAGTGGTGTTTTAGTTTTCTTTCTTTTCACATAAAAGTGGAAGATATAATGCTTTACCTTCCTCAGATGAATGTATTCTAGAAGGGCAAAGCATTGTATCCTACACTTTTATTGGATTGGATCTCAGAACACTCTCCAACAATAATTAATGAACATCGCCTCACTGCTCTTCTTTAATCTAGATAAGCATCAGCAATATTTTACACAGCAGGGAATAGGGGAACACAGGTGTTAAGTGGCTTGCCCAAGGTCACACAGCAAGGCTGTACCAGAGTTAGGAATGAAATCCGTTTTCCTCTGCAAGACACCCATCCACGAACTTTTAAAAATACTACTGAAGTAATGCAGCTCCTCTTAAATTACAAAGCCCTCTAAGTGCTTATGTGCAGCCTGTGAACATCTTTAAAAGTATTGTGAAGAGAAGACCCTCCATTTACATGTCATGTTCCCCTGAAGTGGGATGCAGAACTAAGACGAAGGGGAAGGTCTCAACAGTTGTCCAACAGCGCTGTACCATCCCTTTCTTGCACCTAACCAAGCATTTGCTCTGGCCCGGGAGCTATGCATGGAAAGAAGGGTAGGCCAGAGGAAAATGAGTGTGCTAAAATATGATGTATCACACCACCCAGTAATCCTTCAAAAAATAAGAATTCCGGACTGCATTCATTTTCTATCACACCATCCTGCTAGCGAGACTCCTTTCTTAAATGTGGTATTAATGGCCAGAGAGCAGTGAATGCTCACTGGAAGTTATGAGGAAATGGCAGATTTGGAGCTTCATTCTTCTATCTGTTTCTTGGAAATCAGAGAACAATCTACATCAAAAGAAAGGAAAGAAACCCAAACCTGTCTGTTATATTTCCTTTTGCCTAGACAGCTTCATGATCTATATTGTTGATATAATGACATAGCTTGTTCCATTCTTCAATTGCTTGTCACCTGAACTTGGCAGACTTCAGAAGGCCAAAAGTGGAGAGAAGGCAGCTAGTAATTACCAGAACCAAACCCACTATCTTGCTAGTAGGACAAGTAGAAAACACAGATTATCAAATCTCTCTCTCGTTAAAGAAAAAGGGTACAGACTAATGACAATGTGCTTCTGTTACTATGTCACATCAAAAGTTACTGTAACCACCAGTTCTAATCAATATTTTTCAAATAACAGTAAGGAATATGCATACTCCTTATGATAGCTCAGTCACATTCTTTGTTAGTTGCACTGTCCCCTGTTACCCGCATAGTACTATATTGATGTTGGGTATACAGTGCAAATGGGATGAAAGCATTTTGTCGTACAAAGGTAAAGCAGGGAGGTTTTGTTTTATCTGCCTCCCAGCTACCCAGTAGTTTCTGATATCCAGGTTTATCCTTCTTTAGCAGTTCCATGATATCTTTCCACAGTTCCTTAACAAATAACAAGACTAATTAAGCATCACTTTGAAAATTCATAATCTGCTAGGGGGAGAAATGTTTCCATATATCATGGAATTATTTAGTTTTTCACATTAGAAAACTGACAGTGTCTGACAGAGGGCTGAGTTTTCAGCTCATTTGAGCTGATATAGCTGGAACCAGACTGTAGCTGTTGGCATTATTTACCATTGTTTATCACAAGCTAAAACTTTATTCACAAGAATAGTTCTTCATAAATACAAGTAGAGATGCCAAAAAATTAGATTTAAGGCCCTATTGTCTGTAACTTAGCTCTTTATGAATAAGGATTACTCACAAGAGCAGAAGGTGCCCAAGGAGACCGCTAAATCAAAACATAGACTCAAACCCAAAAAGGAATATATTATAATGAGAAGAACAGGAGAAAAGTAAACAGGGCAGACATTTGGAGCTCAAGAAGAGTGGTAACAGAGAGTAAACTGCATCTCCCATATTCTCAGCTGTCTACAAGGAATCAGCTTTACCTGTTGCTGGTAAGAAAGTCAGATTATTGCACTGTTAGGACTATCCCATGCTCTCATGCCTTATCCCCTGCAGAAGTCCTCCAGACATAAGCTATCTCCTCACATGCATATTAGAAGTACGTGAAAGGGTTGGTGCAAACAGCTACTTTCAGCAGCTTTCTGATGGCAGAGATTTTCTCTTAATCAGGAGAATTCGCCAATACACATCTTAGATCAATTTAAACAGACTTTGCACTGTGTGATTGCCACTTGCATGACATAAATTTACCTAGTAAATTTAAGAATTGGTGTTGTATTATGAAAAGATGTGAATCATCAAAATGGAATGCTAAAAACCCTTATAGGTATAAAGACAATAAAAATTAAGCTTGTCAAATCAAACCGATCTACAGATGTTACATTAGTCCAAGTGACATGGCAAAATTCACAAAAATAAGTCCTGCAGATGTTTGAAATGTGATCTGTAAGAGGATATTCTTTGACAAAGGGGATTAAAATAAGAAAAATGAGGTTAGGGTAGTTGCATTTCAATCCTTCATAGCTTTGTTGAAAGTAAAAGTCTACAAACTAGCCTTGTCGTTGGATTACTGGGACAGGTACTGAATCCGAGATATGATGATCACAAAATGTTTTTTTACAGATTTTTACTCATCACCAAGCTCCCTTAAATCTGCACATCCACTAGTTAAGAAACTACAGGAAAGTGAAGCGTGAGAGAGGACTATGTAGAGAAAGTGGTATGCTGCTGTAGTCTGTCATCCTGGCTGATAATATGTCATATCCATTCTCTAGGCACCACATCTTAATGACAAAAGAGGCACACTTCACAACAGGAATAGTCTTCCCATAGCCAAACTGGAAAACTTCTGAAATAAATTGTAGCTTTTGTTCTATTTGTGCATCTGCATTTTCCCCTGATGAAAACAAGGTCATGGAGTGGAAAGCAAGTGAGAGTGTGGAAGCATACCTGGACCTTCAAGTTATGAGATACTCCCAGGCCCTTCAGTTTAGTTGCAGCTAATGGTAATGCGCCATAGGTCACAAGCATTAAAAGAATGCATGTATAACTTACATCTGATAAAATATTTAATATGACTGTACTAGAAACCCTAATTACGTGTAGAGAGTTTAAAGTGAACCATCCAGATTGTATAGTGACAATTAACCAGCTGTGACTAGGAACAAAGGGCAAATAGCCTGTACTAAGGAAGAAACAGCAATGGCATTTACATAATTTACATACCTTCTGATTATTTGTAAATCAGGATTGGGAAATAGCAAAGCTATTAGCTCCGGATGGGATCACTGGGCATTTGTGTTCATATCCAACACTTAATTCTGAAGCAATATACATAGGTGTAGGTGGGAATGGAAGTCATCCAGAATTTAAGGAACTAGATAACTGTCATAAAAATAAAAGAAGGCAACCTTTTATTTACAAGACTAAAAGTTCCCCTTCAAACTGTAACCACACAGACACAATTATTTGGTTTGGTTATATTTGAAACGATTATATATTGATACTGAGCATTTCCTAAGAAGATTTTTAAACAAATGGTGTCTCAGCCTCTTGATTACTTCTCATTGGGATAATTTAAAGAATCATGGTTAGTAAGGGCATACCAAACTTTGTCTGAAAGGGTAATCAGAGTGGAACCATTTACCCATTCAGTATAAAGAGTGTTTCTTGTCTCTCATCGACTGTCCTATGTTTGATTTAAAGCAGAAATTTTTCCTCGATTTGATTTGCAAAATACAATTGGCAAGATCAAGACATTTTATTCTTTCTTATTCCTATGGAAAATTTCAGCCTTTGTACCACCTTCAAATACAGTATCATATTCCTTTTATCAATTCATAATTCAAATAAGGCACCCTTTCTTCTTTATAGGCTTACACTGCAACAATACACATTAGTTAGAGATGTCAATGTATGTTTTATTACAAAAGTCAAACTAGGCTTTATCCATAATTTTCTAAATCTCATTAAAGGTTCTTTCATACTGCAGATAGGATAAAGTAGCACTTTAAACTTTATAAATCTATTTCTGCTAGTACAGGGAATCTATTGCCATCTGTAGTTACAGTATATGACAAAGGAATGCCTTGGGGGTGAGTCTGTTCAAATGCAGATAAGGTGGCCTGCAATGAATCACTGTCCTCTGGAAGTGACTAGCTTGTTAATAAAAGGTCAGAGATCACAGCATCACTATTTCTCCTATTTCTCCAGCAGAAAGAGAAGCAGTGGCTGGATTTTCTTTAACACTCCTTTTTTTTTTTCGCCTCACTGAAGTACTCTCAAGTATCTGTTCTTGTTCCTACTGGCTCTGTTTTGCAGATGAGCACTGCCTTTTGAGACAGCACAATTGCACAATATATTTCTAAGTAGGTGGGACTACTATAGAATTGGACTGTACAGATTTCAGACTTTGTAGGATGTGATTCGATTTCACTTTTGTTGTTAAGAACATGCATTTTTCAGTAGCACAAACCTTCCATTTTTAAAATTAGGCTAATACCAAAAGATGTGCCTTGGAGGACATTTCTAATCAGGGATTATCCTCTAGGCCTGTCAATGATGGCAGGTTTATTTCTCTTGACTAATTCCACTGAATTTTCTGAATGAAAATATAATAATGAAAGTTTCTCTGTATAAATTACCAATTTATATGTGGCACTCAAGGTTCTGTTTCCATTTAAAGCTTGTTTAGCCTCAGGCTCCAATTCAGTTAAGAACTTAAGATCATGACTAAGTGCTTTGCAGACCCAGCATTTTGGTGGGTGCATCTTGGCTCAGCAGTCATTTCACAAGCTAAAATTCCATAAACACTAATCAAGAGCTAGTCAACTCTTCTCATATAAGTTTGTATTTGGCCAGAAGACTGGGGATACCCCAAATCCACAGATATATATTTTATCACGGTAATTTACCTAGTGAAGTTTGCAGTTAAAGACTCTAGAGCAGCCATTCATGTATTTAGACTGAAAAGACAGTAAGGCTATAAGAGCTCTAGCTAGCCAGGAAATATTTCTCAACAACATAGTATATCATTGGTATAACTCTGTTTAAATTTATCAAATACACTGTAGGGAGCCTGCTCCCAGAATAAAACAATCCAAAACAAACAGACAGTCAGGTCCCAGAGATATTCCTTATTATTGCATTTTCCAGCAATTCTTTTTCAAAGTTATCCAAAAGCAGCAGGGCTGTGGAAGTCAACCTGGTAAACAGAAAACCTTCCCTGAGAAACCTTGTTGACTGACAGATGGGAGAGAAGGGGAGATACAGCAGAGCTGGGATTCCAAATGAAGGAGCTGGTCACTGCTTAATGGATTTTATCAAGAGTGGAGGATTAGATTTCATTAACCTATACAGACAGAGTAGGTACAATTCACCTGAGCACAGCAGTACATTTTATACTGCAGCAGACTTACGAGATTGTCAAGTGTTGTGTAGGTCTTGTCCTGATACGAATTTCAGTGAAGAAAGGGAAATAATAAAGGATAACCTTGAAAGGCAGTTTTCAATTTCCTTGTTAGAAACTTATATTGCATCCCCAGCTCCTCTGACCTCATCCTACCCCTAGAGAAATCTTATGATTTTGAAAGCACCTTTCTAGGCTGGCCATCTATTTATTATGTAAGAAGAGAACATACTCCACACAGTATTTGATGCTTCTGATACCTAAGAATTGCTGCCACAGAAGGCCAGCTTTTCCATCTAGCAAGGAATTTTAGAAGGAATCTCTCATTAAAGCATCCTTTGGTCTCAGTACAACTGTTGGATGAATCAGTTGGAATGGTAGCCATTTGCAAGACAAAAAGGGTTAATATTATTTTAGCACTGTTTCTCCTTTCTTTGCTTAGTTTCCTCTAGCATCTTGGGACGTTCCTCTGAATTGATCTACACCATATAAGATATCACAGTTTGAGTCTCTTTTAAAGTCATAGGTGAGCAAAGTTCATGCAATATTTTAATAGTATGATCTTGCAGCACTTTCACCATCTTTGAGTAGATGACCATACCTGTATGAGGGGTGAAGAGGTACAGTGAAGCCCAATGAAATTTTCCTACACACAAAATGTTGACTCTGAAATACGCATATTTTCCATAGAGGGAGATATCCCTGCCAGTTTTCTACTTAAAATTTTAGAATGCATTTGGAATGCAGAGGAACATGCAATCTACTCCACACTGAACTCAATTCTCATTTATACAATGCTCCATTTATACCAGTCTGTCAGCTTAAAGGACCTTTGGAGTAGGAGTAATTACAGTTATGCACACTTCATGGCCCCATTATTCTGACAAAGTGGCGTAAGGAAGCTCCGATGCAGAAGAAAATCAGGTCTACTTATATTTTAATACAGTGACTTTAATATGGTTGTGTTTTATCTTCAATTCTGTCTATATATCTCAGTCCTCTCCTGTGCTTTGTTGTGTTATTTCTATTGCTTGATACTATACTCAGTCTTCTTGGAGTATTGCATCTTCAATAAAATATGAGAACATTAGGGGTGAAGAGTAAGCTCTTAATTCAAGTCACATACTGAATGACAGGGGAATGAAAGCCTATGTGTTTTGAACTTATGCCATTTTCATCCTTTCAGATGTGCTTGCGGTTCTGCTCTGACGACAGGTCTGTTCTCGGTGCTTTATTTATCAGCAGCAACTCCATACTCACTGCATGGTGGAGATGTTCTTAACTCAGCTCCTGTGACATCTCATAGTTTTGAACTGATTTGATTCTCCTCTCTTGCAGTATTCCTTGCTCTTGTTCTCCCCAGTTTTAGTAACTAGTAAACTAAAGAAAAAAGTTAATTCTCTCTTTTAATAATCTTTCTCCGATAAACCAGTTACAGGGATCATCATGGGAAATCTTCTGGACTTTTTTTAGCATTCATTCCACCATATTGCATTTTGGAAAAGTTCCCTAAAACTGTAAGAAAAAACGTAGGTGTGCTGGGACAGGCTGTCGATAATCATACCAAGGGATCTAGAAATCAAGGGACAGATTCTAGGTAGCCGTCTCTAGGTAGCCATCTCTATGTCTCCTTGGTGCTTTAGGTAACATAGCAGCGGTTCTAGGTATACTTGACAGGGATACCAGATCCATGAGTTCTTGGAAAGCCATTAGGAAACATCAGAAAAAATCTTTAAAAATTCCTAGAAAAATTTGAGATCATTGAAATCCTAGAAAAGGTCTACAGCTAGGAATTATTAGAAAGCTCTGGGGAAATTCTAGAGAGGGTTTGGACTGGGGAAATCCTACAAAACATGGGGGATTCCCAGAAAGGTCCTATATTAAGGAATTCCTGAAAAAACAGTGGGAAATTCAAAGAAAACAGCAAGGAATTAATCTCTTTTGTAAAATCTTCTGGAGCACCATAAGAAGCTATATCTGGGTTATGCATCTTTAAGGAAAAGGGAACAGTCATGCAGCAATGAGACACAAAGCATAAAAGGGGACAGAGGGTAAATGAAGAAATGAGAATAGTCACCTAATTAGCCCTCTTCACCGTCATAAGAGAAACCCATTAGTTGCAATCACAGTGCCTTTCCAGGATCCTTATCTTTCCTCACCACAGAATCTGCTTTTCTATGTTGCTGTGTCTAATACTGCTTTCCAGTCTCTTTGGTGGAAGCCCACTGTGATGAGATGTGGTCCTAAATCTGACAAAAGTGTGGAGGGGGCTTGGAAGTGCTCTAACTGCTAAGTCTTTCATTTACCTCATCTCTGTGTCATGTCTAGGTCTTGATGAGAATCAGTATAAGTGCTGTGCATCTACCATACCTCATGATTTATGAAACACTGTAACAGTCTTGGTAATGCTGTGGCTAGAAAGAGACCTTTTTTCAAGAAGAACTGTGCTGGTGAAAGAAACCTGACTATTGTGAATTCAAAGGTGAGGAAGGGCCTTACTTGACAAATCTGAGTTGGCAGCATAAACTATTTTAAAAATAAAAACATGTGACAGAAAAGCATTTTGGAGAAAGGATCAAGAGGGACCCAAGAGAAGCAGGTGTTTTGATTAGCCTTCAGTTGTGGAAGTCTATGTCTCCATGTAGACTTTAAAGTTTCAGGAGGCTGACTGCTACTGAGTCAGCCCCTTTGTATGACATGCTCCAAAGATTTATGTAATGACAAGGAGCATAACTCCTGACATATGACAAGAGGTCAATTTGAGGGTAAGCATCTCCAGAAGGGAATAAATTTCCCCTAACTGGGGGCCAGCACACCTCCACTAGGTGGTAGACAGTTGATTCACAAATTGGAATGTGCCCTATTATCACACCTCTCAGCATACACCAGTCTACATCACACACCCTCCTGGAGGTTCATACAGAGAAGCCAGTACGAATGCAACTTACCTCTATTTTCACAGGAAAAGTCCATGAGTAAGAGCTAATGCTGCCAGAAGAGAGAACATACACCAAGTGGTTGTCAGGAAAATACAGGTCAAGGCAGTGGGACTTCCAATTTCAGCAGTGGAAGCCATATTTCTTAAAGTAGCGTCAGATAATAATGGGGCTCAACTGCACTAGACTTTGTACATCAGAGCCTATCACCCAGAAAGACTTCAATGCAGGAAGAAGAAATAAACCATAGGTGACAGGACTGCCTCAAACAATCAGAGCAAAAATGCCATGGTAGCAAAAGTCAGGTTGGTTCTGCAAAGGTGGGTTATTTGATGAAAAAAATCAATTATTTTCCTTCTTATTTGCCATTGCTTTCTAAAGAAGAATAAGACCCTGTGCTAGAAGCTTGTTAGTAGCAACTGTGATTTAAATATCTGTAGGAAACAGGATTCAGATTCGAGAATGAAGGGCATGAATTCTACAAGGCATATGCATAGAAACATATTTTTGTGATGCAAATATAATGCACGTGAAAGCTTTGCTCCCTGCAGCATCTAAGGATTCATATCTGACAATTCTGCTCAAGAATAAGGTAATTAATTACCATGCCAGAAAATACTGTAGCGGTGCTCCCCTTCTGCAACTTCTGTATGTGGGCTGTTCTCCACCAATTGTTGCAGTTGTCCCTATGCAATATTTGACTTTTTGAAAGTGGTCCCCCAAATATAAATGACTATTTCAGATTAAAATTAAAACCTGAACAGAAATGTATTGTTGAAAGGCCACTGTTTAGAAGAGATTTCAAGGAAAAATGTGATGAAGTTCATTAAGGTTAACCTCATACTGTATGAAGAGATAAAAATCTTTTCCCTGTGTCCCAGTTCACTACTGGGTTCCCTTTTCCAAAGCCTGCTAGCTGCATGCTGGGAACGAATTTCCTCCACACGTGGTAGTTGTTTTCTTGGATGCAGCTGTCCACATAGCTAGAGTTAAGAGGGCACAATGCTTTTAGAGGGAGATTTCTGATAACATATATATAATTTCCTCCCCCCTCCCCCCCCCCTTTTATGAGTAAAAAATCAGATCTGGGCTCATGGAATGTCACAGAAATCTCTGTTTTTCACATGTTGGTAGTTTCTTATTCTGATTGGCCTTAGGTCTCGCAGTACATTAAAGTAGGCAAATGCTATACGACTTTATAGGTACATCTTTTAATACTACACCATCCCTGAAAGCATGTCTATGAAGTAATCTGGTGAGGAACTGGCAATAAAATAAAATAAAATAAAAAAAAAAAAAAAAATTCTATTCAGATTTATATCTGTTAAAGTAAATATAACTTCTACACATAGTATATATATTTTACAACTATATCTTAGACAGGTAGTAAAAAATACCCTCTTTTCCATGCACATTTTGTGTGCAAAGCTATATTTGTATATGCAAAAAAATAAAGGACCCAACTATGTACTTGTGATGTAACATTATTAGACCATCTAGTCTAAGACAGGAAGATGGTACATTTGATTCAGATTTGTATTTTTGGAAATCTGGGGTTTGATACTAAGGGAAAAATGGGTGTGAGCTTTAGTAGTCACAGCAAGCCAGCTCCATTACCCAGTAAGACTTAAGTGCCTGAATGTCTGTATGGATCTGGTTTGCGGTGTGCCATGAACACTGTTCTCACAACTAAACTGTTTCTCAGTGCAGAAAGATCAATAACAATGGCCTTGATTGTAGACATTTCAACAGGAGTTTGATCTCCCTGTCATTCCTTCTTGGGCTAATAGGAATTTGTAAGGAATTAGCATGTTAATTCTAGAATTTCCTATTCCACTTAAGAGATCTGTCACCTTGAATGACTTCTGAGCATCAAGGCTCTCATGCTCTACTGTACTATACTGTCAGAGACATTTATCAGCCAGAAGAAGACAGGACTTAGTTCAGAAGATCTGCTACATGTTTCAACTCTTTAAAACAAATTTAGTAATAAAAATTTTACCAATTCTCTTTCAGAAGGCTATCTACAAGGATGACTTTGCAGTTTGCTGAACCGAGCCATGCATGACACATTTCATATGTGAGACAAAAGAAAGACAGGAGTGCTGAACAGGAACCAAAGGATTTGGACGCATGAATCATACTGAAAAATGTTTCTATTCTGGTTACTAAATCCTCTATTGCCTTTTTTTTTTTTCCCAAACAGACTAAATATAGAAGTGTTTCACTTACTCTAGCACTGTTAATACGCATGGCTAGAATAGCAACAAGTTACCCCCTTGCCTTGGTCTTCCAGTAGTCCCCTTCTTTACCAATTCTTGTCACTACAGCTCAGTTCAATTGTTACAGAGCTTTCCCCATAACACTGATATCAAAGTAATTCCTGACTACATCCATAAATTACCAACCACTACACAGGCTCGCGGATCTCTGGGGGAAACTAACCAGCGAGTTTACATAACAACGCTTTGCACATGGGAAAATGACTGAAACAAATAGAAGCAACTTAAACTCGTTGGTCAATTCCTTTTTGTTTTATGTGTCTGAACTGTTCAGCTCAGACAGGACAGCAGTTGCAGGCAGAATTTTCAAGGAGAACTCTCTCCTCGACATCTTAAAGATATCCCTCCTAACCTCGATGTTTACTTTTGCATTGACATTTATAGTGATAAAGGGACTTGTCTAGTGATAAAGGTTCTAAAATGGATGATTTCTATATAATATGCAAGTAATACAGAATACGTTCTATATGGTATTTCATATAGCAATACTGCCATATAAATACACATTATGAAGCTGCTTTCTTCATGGTGGCAAGTGGTGTTTCGGGAAGAGAGAAAGAAATCCATACAATGGCAAGATCGTAATACCAAGGAATTCCCAGTGAGCGTACAGTAAACAGAAAAAACAGATGAGAAAAACTGGGAAATAAATGCAAAGATAGATTTATTGCAGTGCTAACAGATTGAATGAAATGTGGTGGAAAATGCCACAAACTGGGAAATAAATATTGAACTTCTCAGCTGCTCAGATAGATATGATTAATATTTATAAATTGGGAATGTATGTAATTCAAGTTAGCTAGGAGAAGATAAAATCCTAGAAAAGACAAGGCTGTTAGTAACCTCTTTACCAGTTAGCAGGCCAGTCTGATCCCTGAGGTCTTTTGACTTGATCTGCTAACTCAGAGACTGCTTTGACTTAGGATTTTAATTCATTTTACATTTTCCTAGTGACATTTTACATTTTCATAGTGAAGAGGCAAACTAGGCAAAGGTGACATCACAAACATTAAAGAAACAGAGTTTAATGTGCTTTCACTATATGAACATAGAAATTTTAATAAACTCATTTATAAATGATTGTCTGTAATGCTTCTGTACAATGCATAAAGAAGTCTAATTAACTGTAGTAAGTCTAACAGCACTTCCACTGTCAGTCAACAGAGCTGTACTATATGATGAAATTATTATGTGTGCTATTTGCTCTATACACAAATTAATTGACATTTTGGATGGTTGCTACCATGATCCTTTTAGAGACTGCAGTTGACATAAAGTAAAACACATACCAAATGGAATTAAATCTAATTGAATAATGTAATACTAGCCTCAGTCCATTTCTCCCCAATCAAAGATGTAATAGGGTTTTTAATACTAATTATTAATGACTTGCAATTTGTAGAACAGATTTTTAACAGTTGAGTTAGACTACCCACCAGCCTGTAATTTTCAAATTATTTTTTAATTTATTGGGATTACAGATTTTAATATGTGATGAAGTTTCTTTCCAAACACCTAAATAAATTTTGGCAATACATGGTTCCTGTATTCTGCACCTGCAGCTCTACTGAGAAATTACTATTTTGATTCTATTCAGTAGCAGGGCACCTAAATAGCATAAACATCTCTAAACCTAAATAAAAGTCCAATGGTCCTGCCAAAAAATATGCAAATTTATCTGAGCAAGCTATACAAGAAGAGCAGATTGGTGGCTCTTGGTTTTGGTAAAGATAAGTGTAGAAGGGATGATTGAGATGAAGAAGTAATAACAAAGTCCATAAATAGTGTGGATAGGTAACTTCAAAAAAAATTACTTCCTCTCCCCTCCCTAGCCCATGGCACTTACCTAATCATAAAGAAAAACAAGCAGCATGTCCTCCATGACACACGGTGAGAGACCGCATGTAGTAGGTATTGGTTGTACCAGAAGATGGCAATCCTCAAGCATTTAAACCTGTGAGACCTCTAGCTCCCCAAAAGGGCCTCACTCTGCAGTCAGGAATGTCACTGTTAGAAGCGGTTTCCCCTGGTGGCAGACACAAGCAAATACAAGTGATGACGGGGTCAGGGCCTAAGAGGTCAAAATCTATCCTGATGTACCTGGAGTTCTTAATAATGTCATATGTCTTTTTTTTTTTCAGCAAATGCTCTACTGCACACTGAGCTGAACCAAGATGCTTACAATCAAATGCTTAATTTTAATCATATGCTTAAATACTTTGCTGAATGAAGACTTCTACTGAGGCACAAGTTAGTCCTTATATCACCAATACTTAGTTTATCTTACCATGTATTACCGCTTCTATTATTTTAATGAAGAGCAAAAATTTCATACTATTGCTAATAAAGTGATTTACAATATTATGCATGTTTTTTTCCAAGCACTTTTTTTTCTTGATACAGAGTATAACTGAAATTCTAGCCTGTACATGCAACTTACTCATATTAAATGAGGATTTTATTTTAGTGATACAAAATACAAGGACAGAAAGCAGATTGTGGGACACAGAACAACTTGTTCATGAAGGAGTTAAAGTATTCATCAACAGGAGCACTTTGAAAACACAGGAAATTCTGATCCATCACTTAGCTGTAGGCTTATGTGACATTTACAACAAGTGTGTATATTTTGAGATAGTTGACAATGACATCTTTATGTTTTTGTTATCAAAGCTTCCATCTTACAATCCCCTTTGGTCCTGAGTATTGTTAAAAATGTGCCAGGGTTATGGCTGTTCATACCTTTCCTCTTCTAAGTGGTACAATGATCAGAGAAGAGCAAAGTTTTATGATCCCTTCAAGGTATTTGAAAATGACACTAAATGACGTTTATAAAGATTTCTAAAAGTCAGAAGAGCTTTATTTTCTTTTTGAGGGCTTGTTCTCATTCTTTTGAATTGTGTTAGATGCCAATTCCTCCACTCTCCTTCTAGAAAAATACAAAGCATAAGTTTCACAGGTCCCATAAATCTACTGATAGCACTTGCAGATCAGCTATCGTGGACTTCTTTTGAATAACAGCTTTTCTTAGGACTTACATGATATTTTTCTTCAGAGCTTACTGCAAGCACTAACTGTTATATTTCTGCGTCCTTGTGAGGAGTATCCCCATTTTACAGAGGAAAAGTGAGGGAGATGAAACCAATTTAGAACCAGGCATCAGCACAAGTAATTCGTCCTGGAACTTGGAAGATTTAGAGGAGGGGGTTAGGAGAGGGCTATTTTCTTCTGAACTGTTGCAGATGAACACAAAAGTTCAGTTCACAGCATAGCAGAGGAAGTGCCATTCAGACTGCAGCTATTCCAGTCTGTTGACTATAAACTGTAGTTGTGCTGTATGAGACATTGTGCCTCTGGAAGCCTCCTACAAAAAAAACCTGAGTGCATGGTCTGTTTTAAGCACATGAATAGTCCCATTTGCTCAATTACTTTTGTGTTGAAAGTTATCCAGCTGGCGAAAGGCTGAATTGAGGTTTAATTCCAAAGGAAATGTGTTAAAAATCAAAGGGTGAAACTCCCATTCACTTTAATGGGAACAAGCTCAGGCCCATAATTGATGCTTTATGGACATTTGCAACATGTGAAAAGTTGCAGAGAACAACATCTAATGCTAAGATAAGCATATTAATCTCTGGTTCCAGAATACTCATATTAACTGATTTTGCCTAAAAAACCCCCTGGAGAAGCGAGGTATTTTCTTGCAGAATAAAGATCTGTTTAAAGAAAACCTTGATTAGAAAATGTAAAAAGTCTACAGAGAGACAAGAACGATAGTACTTACTAACTGTGCTTCCTCTTCCTTCTTGTTATTCATAATTGCAGAAAAATACAGCAATGTACTTCCCAGAAAAGGCAAAATGGTTCATGCATTAATACAGAAAAATAGTGAATAGAAACAGGCAACAATTTTAATAAGATTGTACCTCATTGTCGAGGTGTGCACAAACCTAAACAATATCCACACACAAAGAAGCGAGGAAACATGACTTTTTTCCCAGACATACATCCTTTAGGTTCAAGCACAAAGCTCAGGAGACAACAACTTCTAATGAGTCCCTGCACTTCTCACTGGGCAGTCACACAGGAAACAACATATGCTCAGAGTTTACCTATTTCCTACCAAATGCCCCGATGGCAAATCTTAGCACAATGGGAAAAATGTTCTGCAAGCAGATACCTATTACATCCTAGTGGGAACATGAGTCCCCAGCTCAATCCACTCTGAGAGCAGCATAGCCTGAAAATTTACAGCATAGCTGCCTTGACTCACATGTACATAATATTAGTATGATACTGCAATCACCATTACTCTATGTGGCATAAGAAATTTTATTGAACAGGCACGAGGTGACAACTAGCGGTCAAAATCTGTAATGAGGAACCAGTAAGATCCATATCAGAATAATTTTCAAGATGTGTGTCCTTTTCTTTTAGATTGAGATGACAAATAATCCTCAATATCAAAAAATATGTATTGCTTTTGATCTTCTAATTAGTTCAAACTTGCAAGAGAAAAGGATGGAGGCAGAAGAACAGAAAGCAGGAAGGTCTCTCTTCCTGCTTTGTAGCTACTGCAGGTGGCTTTAGAAATAGTCAGAAACACAGGCTGACATGCTGAGGTACATGACAGCAACTTTGTCTCCCTTACACCAAGCAAAGTTGCCTTGACTGTGGCAAAAATGGTCTTGCATGGATTCTGGGACAAAGTCCAATTGCAAGCAGTGCGCTAAACCAGCCCATCTGTGGTTGTTAGGCTAAGTGTGTAGATAAACGAAAAGGGACACAGAAGAGGCAGCAGTACAGACCAAACACCCCTGTTTGCCAGAATGACCCTGCTGGAACACTAGGAGTTTGGTACAACCTACATTAGACCATCAAGTCTCTGAATTGAGTCAAAGCCAAAAGCTGGATTAAAACAATGTCCCTTCTCATCATCCACCACCACTCTTGGACTACACTGCAGTCAGTTATCACAAAAACACCCCACCCCTCCAAATCCTGTTCTTTTATCTTTTTAATTATTTTTAACAGGCAAAGTTCACTAATACACTTCCCAGCTGTGCAAAATCAGAATATTACAAGGACTGTAATCACTGCACCACCTGAAGTCAATTTTATCTGGTGACTTTGACACTAGCAAAAAAATCAGTTTTCGCACTCTACATGCCTACTCAGAAAAAACCTAATTCTGTGGGCGCAAAGCTGCCAAGACTCCCGAAGAACCTATTGAGGTTTATTGAGGAACTGCAAGATAGCATGACGTTTTAAACACTTTTGTGAGTAATTTCTCACTTCCAGAAAAACTAAATCCCTGCAGTTTACATATGTCTTTTTGAATTAGAAGAATGTTATTTCACAAATACTTGATATCTTAACACTGTTTGCTGGAGTTCAGACATGAAAAAGGGGTTTGGACTTAAAATAAGTCTTTATGATAATGAATAGACTGACTCACAGGAAAAACACATTGATTGACTTAATAGTTAACTGCCAGTCATCTTCCTTGTTCCTTTGTTGGGGGTGTTTTTAACTTCAAATAAATTGCATCATTATCTCTACCAGTAAAATGTAAATTCCATCTCAGTTTTCATAAAGACCATCAATACAAGAAAAGAATTACCTTAATTCTTCCTCCATTGTACTGATGGATTCTTAGAGGCTGTATTTTTACAATGATACGTTAAATTTTTTATCAGTTTCCTTAGTGAGGTCAGCACTATTTATAAGCACTGAAGATATTCTCAGAAAATACAAGAAAGCATGGCAGTAACAATATATGGAACAGGAGCACTAGAAATTAAGTGGCAATATTATCGCTCGGTATTTATAGTTATATTCTCAGCAACTCAGCTGTTGCTAGTGGCTTTCTAATATTAACTTGCTTAACCTCTGAACCAAGAAGGTACTTAAACATCTTTGTAATTTGAGTGGGGCTACCTAAAAGCTTAAAATGAGACACATGACTATGAGGACTGTGTTCAGGCATAGCCAAAAAGGAAATTGTTATGGGCAGCAGACTGCTGACAATGATGAAATCCCAACAACGCTAAAGCGGAGCCTTTGACCCCCATCCCTCTTGGTTGACTTGGACCACCAATGCAGCACGCCCCACGCATCGATAAAGCTGAGCAAGGGAGGACTGGAGGCTGGCCGAGTCCTGCGTTGCCTCACCACTTGCTGGCCAGTTGTGTTATATGGCCTCAAGGGAGCTGGGGCACTTGTGAGCTATTCTTACTCTTGAAAGTGGCAAATGTCAATATTGCCTTTCTTACTTCAAATTATTAACCTGGTCCGACTGAACTCCTCGCTGAATTGTAGCCCATTTTATAAATGCAAGATGATGAGATACAGACAGCTTGTCAGAAGCCACATAGTCAATGTTGGCACAATCAAGACTATAAATTCTTTCCTAATCCCATACTTATTCCCTGAGATTAGAGTTCCTCATACAGGAAACAAATAAGTACCAAAGGTTTGAGAAGACAAATTTTTATTTCTTATTTTAAAAGAAATATGTATGTAATTTTTAATCATAGCTTCAAATGTTTGCATGGAATGCACAGAATTTTTCTGGTAGGTTTTTGCAATCTATTATGATATTTTACTGCCCCATCTGAAGTTACTTGGAACTTGCGTGGAAAGACATTCAAATGTACAGTCTAAACACAAAAGCCCTTTCTGTCTTCTACAAAAAATTCAGTTAATTGCAATAAAAAACTATTAGTGCAAGTTCCACCTGGAACATAAGTGTAAACAGAGAATGAACTTAAGACAAGGAGTAACAGTGTCATGTTTGGGTGATTTACAACAGCAAGGTTCAATGCTATCACTATGATAATTTATTCCAAGCAACCACTTTCATTTCAGTAGTGGTCAGGGTCCAGTTCTGGTAAACAGATTGGTAAAATTCCCTGAGCTGGACACTAATAGGCTGCTGATTTTGGATGATTTTCAAATCCCCATTTGGATTTGGAGACCCTTGAGCTTTCTTCCACCTGAGTGGAAGTTCACCGAGTGAACTGCAGTATTGGCCCTTTCTTTGATTTTGATTTAACATTGATTTCGGTTCATGCTTACATCCTAGGCTGTTCCCAGTGGCAATTCAGAAGCTGACTCACAAGTTCTTCCATCATCCCTGCCAGGGGGCCAGCAGCCCCTGGGACAGGAGAAAACAAGTAAGAGCAGGAACTGTTCCAGCTCTGCCAGCTTAATTGCTGGAAACATGCCAGAAGCTTCAGACAACTTCAATAGCAGGCCTTTGCTGATCTGACTTATTTTGACAGAAATGAGCTAGGGAGCGCACAGGCAAGCTGCTGTACCAGACCAGTGGGAACCTTCAGCAGCACAGTAGTGATGAATGGCAGCAACCACTTCCATCGACACAGGGTAAGCCACAGTTCAACCCATTTTGCTCAGAAGTTGCCCAGTTCAAAACAATTTCTACAATTCATCTTTTCTGCTCCAAGCTAATTTTGAGTCAAATGAGTCAAAATGCTGGCTCCTCTGAGAAGGTACCAACTTTAATTCCGCTTTACTGAATTGGAATGTGTTATGTTGGTATAAAAACCTTTAAGCACGTAGATTTTGTAAGTACTTTTTGAACTCTGCTTGCATAGCTAAACCAAAAAGTCTTTCTCTGTAAATCTGGCGTGAAGAAACTAGGTGTCCAGCTTGTAATTAATATGTTAGGCAGTCTTAAACTCTGACAGAAATCCCGGCCGCAGCTTCTAGATAGTAAAATGCTTATGATTAAAATACACAAACATGCTTCAGAGACCTGTCTAAAACCACTTTGCAGTGATTTTTACCTCTAGGCACACAAGTAGTCCAATGACTTCAGTACAGCTTAAAGGTTGGCAAGATTAAGTTTAAGAAGTTTAGCCAACTGTATAAATATGAATGGAACTCAAATAAATGCAGCAAATATCAAACCCTTTCATTTTAGTGAGTTACAGAAGGAGTTTTGAATGGAAACTCATACAATAAAAAATTGATGTTGTAACCTGCATTTTTGTCTGTTTTGAATGTACCACCAATGTACACAGGAGATTTATGTTCTGCTTCTACCCCAGATACACCCTACTAAATCAAACCATTTCCCTTGGGATCAAATATACTCTGCCAAATTCTACAGAGAAAGCCTGATCCAAAACTCATCAAACTCTGCAGAAATATTCCAATTGATTTCGGCTGGCTTTGGAATAGGCCCATATTGACATCCATTCAACTTTATTGAACTAAGCTTTCCTGTGGAGCTGCAGCAGCCAATATGGACATAATGACTTCAAAACCAAGCTTTAAGGCCACTGCCAGTCAAATAACATCACAGCAAGTAAATGACAGCAGAATGAACTCATTATTATTTACCTAGATTTAAAAAAATGCATGTTTCTGAGCTCACTACTGTATTTTCCAGGTGAAGAAAACTTTCAGTTTGCCTTTGATCCCTCTTAGATTTTTCAGGCTGAGTCACAAACTACTCGTTTATCACAGGCCACTGAAATAAGTATAAGGTTTGCATGAGGATGATAAACATAGCACGGTAAAAAGATGCACAAAAATTAATATATTGGGGAGTTTTGGCTATCTGCTTACAGCCAACATCAACTACCTAATTTTTTCCTGCCATTAAACTACATGTTAAAATTCCACTGACATCAACAGGAATTAAATATGAGCTTGCCACTTAGGATTTGGCATTCTCTCTTGCCACCAATTCAATTCTTTGCTGACTTAATGGACAACACACCCTTTTATGACAGGTCATCTCACTTGCACTTGCTTGAGACATTTATTTTCTCACATGTAATGCCATAATTTCAAGGAGACTAGTTTAGGAACAAGGATGACTGTGTAAATATAAAAGATAAGGTCTCTTTGTGGGTTTATTATGTTCTGGATTGGAATGTTATTGTAAGAAATTAGTTGGGAAGGCCCAAAAGAGAATTTACAGTCAAATCCATGGAAAAAGTTCATCTATTTGAGTAAAGGAGTTTAGTAAACATCAATGGAAACATTTACTGAGCATTTCCTAAAGCATGCTTAAATACATCTAGACTACAGATAGAGGATGCTACCCACGCCTTTTACAGTACCAGAGTAGGAGATACTAACCTGGATTTTAAAAAGGCATAAAGAAGAGAATTGCATATCCTACTTTGCATGACTGAAAACACAGGACACTCAACAAACAAGGTCTCGGGTTCAATAAGAATTGTTTCCTCTGCTGATCTGAGCCTTCATTAGATAACGTAATCTTAAAGCAATGACTTAGAAGGACTCCTTGCAGGCCTTACTTATTTCATTAACTTTTCAAGAACCAGATGCAAATCGTATTTCAACCTCTTTAAAAATCTATACTAGTTTGGTGCTTCTGGACAACTGATTCAGTGCCCAAAGGCATATCTATATAATGGCATACCTGAAAAATGCCTGCTTACCCACAGGCTGCCTTAGTTCCCTAAATCCTATGCATTTCATTTTGCCCAAGAGGGATAACTCTCAGTTGCCTAACCTTAAGTATTCAAATGACACTCAGCATTCTGCAATCCTATCAAGGAGAGAAATCCCTCTTGCTGCACAGTCCACTATTTAATAAAAATGCATCAAAAAATATGTGAATGCTTTAAGTTAAGTCATTTGTCCCTGAAGCCTTGTATGACTGTGCCTTGCATCCAGCCTCACTGTTCTCACTGGGCAGATGATGGCGATTAGTTTGTTAAAATCCCGAGTCTCTTTATAACCCGTGAGAAGAGATGGAGTAAACATCAGCAAAGACTGCTGCAGTGCAAAGAGCACTTACACTACTTCGAGAACTAGCAAAATGAATACAAGAAACACATTGGCTACTAAGTGCCTGCATTCCAATTCTTCCTTTCAAATAGTGATGATTTTGTCCCATGCAGTTGCTTTGAAGCACTCAGGAAATCTGATCTACTGCAATTACATACCGTCAGGATGACTTGAAACCTATGACTCCTACACATTTCTCAGAGCCAATGAAAATAACAACCTAGCCTGTGGTTTCTTCTCTTAAAGATCCTCTCCTTCCCCATACAGAGATCCAGGCGTCCTCATTTTGCCAGAATCCAGACAAAGGTGCATTTTACAAGTATGCCCTGGGCTGGAGAACTGTTTATAAACCAACCTATGTTCAATCTATTATGCATGCATCCCCCGCTGAAGTATTTGTAATATGACCTCTGCATCCCTGCCAAGAGCTGGGATATCAGTTTGAAACCCAAAGCATCTCTCTCCCTCCCCCTTCCCTCTGCCTTACGGTGATCAATGAAGGCATCCGCAGTCGAAGCAGTTGCAGGATCACCTTTTCACACCTGCCCTGAGCCGGGATTTTCGTTTGTAGCCCAAAAGCCCCTGCTCCCTCCCTTCTTTCCTGACATACCGAGCCACCCCGCAGAGCGCTTCGGCCCGGGGCAGCCCCCTGCCCACCTACCCGCGCCGCGCAGCTCCCCAGCCCGCAGCCCCATGCCTCTGCCAACGCTGCCTTTCTGCGCCCAGTTTCCCTCTCCGCAAAACGGGAAACCCAGCCTCTCCCCGCGTCAGGTGCACCTCTTTTTTTTTTTTTTTTTGGGGGGGGGAGCGGGGGGAATATCTCTGCAGAAGTGTTGTGGATTGGGGAGTGCAGTTAGATAGGCATTGCAGCGCAAGTACTTCGCTAACTCTTGGCTGTATCCTCTTGTTGCCCTCCCTACCACCAAAACTGCGAGAAGTTTGGGTTTGGTTTTCTTTTCCCTTCTTCTTTAAATAAGTTTTAAAATACTGGTATTCTTAGCGAAGCCGGTCGGCGATGCACGCAAGCCTCCGCTGCTTGCAGACTCTGCACTTCTGCAGTTCAGATTTGGGGGAGGAGGGGGGACCCACGACCGCCAATGTAATACAGCTCCTAGCCCC
>NW_010973082.1:5839402-5839604 GCF_000737465.1 Haliaeetus leucocephalus
AGCACGGTCTCCTTACTCGGGGAAAACGGCGAAATAGTCGGAATTAGGGGAGGAAGAGGAAGGGGGTGGGGGGGGAATCCAACGAGCTATGGTACCTCCTTACAGCTAAGGTGGTTGGTAGGTGGCTGCAGCAAGCGGCTCGGAGCTTGACCTCGATTTGGTTTTGGGACTGCAGGCAGGAGTGGCAGATCCGATGAGCTGA